>NC_060270.1:114728884-114761360 GCF_021613505.1 Equus quagga
TATATGCATCATTGTCGATAACAATCCCAAGAACACTGAGATTATATACTGAAAAAAATATCAGAGTGATTATAATTTTTTTGAAAATTATCTTTTTATTTAGGTTCCTTGATATGTGGTATAATCTAATTATAGACAGGGGCTTCACTTCCCCAAAACCATCAATTGGTTTAGTCAATTTAGTCATTTATCAATCAATACACGTTTATTGAGCATTTACATGTGCCAGACGGTGTTAGGAACTAAGGATATGAGATGGATAGAGGAGTGAGAGATGATCCTGCCTCCAAGGGCCCCTACCTTTTAGCAGGAGACAGATACATCAATAATTACGATATAGTGTCTCTTGTGGTATGAACCAAGTGTGATAAAAGCACAATAGAGGAGTGGATTTGTTCTATCCTAGACTTCGGAGAAGGGAGAATCAGAGAAAGTTTCGCAGAGGAGGTGAAATTTGAATTGGCCCTGAGAAATAAGGAGTCCTCAAGCCTGAAAGCCAAGGAGAAGAAGATCAGGAAGAGGAATCAGCTGGAGCCGAGGCCTAGCAGCATTCAAGACACAGCAGGTTCAAGGATGGTCTGGCATTTGGTGTGATTGGAGCTCAGGTAGGGACTGAGAAGCACTTTCCAGGCCTGTGCTATGTTTAGGGGTTTGGCCTCTATCCTATACATGGTGAGGAGCGATTGGGGAATTTTAAGCAGGGATGTGACATAATTAGAATTATATTTTTTAAAGATAACTGAGAGCGATATAGGGAATGGACAGTTGAAAGCACAAAGTTATGGGATCAGACGTCGTTTATGGCCATCTCAGTTCTGGAAATACCAAATTTGGAGTTATCATAATGTGGGAACATGCTATCGTTAAAACCATGGGAATGAGTGAGCTCACCAGTGAAAAGGTATAAGGAAGCAGAAAGAGGACCAAAATCAAAGTCAACCACTAATGGTGGGTGCATGTAGGAAGGTGAGCCATTGAAGGAGACTGACAAAGGAGGCGAAAACTAGCAATGACCTTGAACAAGGAAAGTGAAGTTGCAGTTGGACCAGATGGAGAAGGAGTTGTCAACAGTGCCTAGTAGAGTAGGGCAATGGAGGAATGCCATCGAGCTAGGCATTAGCTAGACGTCAGTCACTGTTGCAGTGGTAGTTGCAGTAAAAGCTGGAGGCAGAAGCCAGACTCTGGAGTTAAAGTGGAGGCAGAAGGAATAGACTTTTCTTTTCTGGATACTTGGCATGGGAGAGAAGGGAACAAGATAAGTGTAAGAGAGTCGGGATGCAGGAAAGATTCTTTGGAGATGTCAAATCTTGGGTCTCTGGGCTGATAGGAAAGTGCTGGTGAAGAGGAGATGGTGGAGAGGGAGAGAGAAGGGGGAGGGAGTTGGGAGGAGAAAAACAGATGACACAAGGTCTTGAGATGGAAGCTGGGAGATGTAATCAGATAAAAGAATCAGTTCTGGAAATCCATCAAGTCACTGGGAAAACAGACCAATCTAGTAAACTATTTGGCACAACATGCCTGCATTTTTTAAATGTTTCAGCTTGTTCTGTTGGACTTTTGAAGACAGAGTTGTGGTGACCTATTTAGAAGCCAGCCAATAGAAATAACGGTTTAAAATATTTTGTGTCTGTGTTTTTAAATAGATCATCCTAGAAAATCTCATCAGTGCTTAGGAAAGATCTTCTCTCCTCTTTTTTTTTTTATTTAACAGTTTTGATGTAACCATTGAAGTATTAAAAGCACATCGGTTTTTAATACTAATGAATACTTAGGTAAAATATCCCATGAATAAATACTTACTACTTGTGGGATGGAAAAACAACAGCTTGCCAACAATGAAACACAAAGGACATGGTGGCTCACAGTCACACACTCCCAGATCTCACGCCTTCAGATCCTCATCAACATAGGTATCACGTCCTCTGTCTTTATGGGCAAGGGACTCAAGCTGGAACCAGAACCAATGCCAAATTGTTCGCATTTCTATCCCCTCATAGGGCGCCTCCTGTTGGAAAAAAAAAATGACCACCGGAACCATAATAAATACGGAGAAACAAGCACTTATATACACTCCATGACTGGGAATACTTCCGTCCATAATTCTCCACAGTCGAGGGCCCCTAGGATGTTGGCTATCCCCAGTTGTAACTCACATTTCCAAAATTGGCAGCTGGACTTTGTCCACAGACCACTCACTACTTTTTAATATGATCCCTGACACCTACAGGAAACAGCATAAATCCCACTTATTTCTTCTTCCTTTTTGCAAATTTTCTTTTGGCTTCTTAAGATTATTTGGCTTCTCTTAACAACTTGAATTAAATTAAAATTTAATAGAGTCATGAATCAGAATTCCCAATTTATCTTATAATAGAATAAATCCTTTAATAGGCTCAATCGTTTTGCCAAGAATATCATAACAAGTTTTAAAGTTAAGTACAGGAATGTAGGAAATAAAAGGACTCTTTGCTGGCTGTAAGGAAGTCTTTGCCGGCTGATGTTTTTAAAGCCTGGGCTGGTTACATATACTCTACCTATAAGCAAAGAGGTAATTTATTTGGCCACACAGTTTCTTTATGCAATTATAAGAACAAAAGCTCTATGTACCATTTATTTTTAGTTAGCCAATATGTACAATACAGGACGATGCCATGTGACTGAGGGGAAAAGTGTGCTAGGAGATTGCAGAGAGCTGGCTGGCTGGTCAGGGAATGCCTGACCAAAAATATAGCATTTGAACCAGGCTTTGAAGGGTTGGTAGAATTTCAATAGGCCAAAGACTGAAAGAAGAAATGCCAGGTCGAATGGCAGAGGCAACTGTAACAGGAGAAAATTGAAATGTGCACATTTTTAGTCATCCCACCAAAAATTGATCTTCTCTCATCTGCTAAACTCTGAAATCTGGAAATGAATCAGACCCAGTCCACACTCTCAAAGTTCTCACAGCCCCGGGAGAGCAGGGTTAGCAACCCAACAACAGCGTGCCAGAGTTTTCTGCCTTTAGGATGCTTTGAGCAACCAGAGCAGTGAAGCTGGGTCTGTGGCACGGTTGGAGCTCTGCACGTTGAGAGAGAAGGAAAAGGGCCTCTCAGCAGAAGAAGGAGCATATGCAAAGACACAATCACTTTTTTTCCAGGAGAGTTTCTTTTTCTAATTATGTAACTACGAGACTCACAATAATGATAGCTAACATTTATTAAGCTCATAGCTATTTGCCGGGTACAGGTATTGAAACCTCATTGAATCCTCAGATGTCACTCTGAGGTAGGTACTCTCCCCACTTAACAGATGAGGAAGTTGAGGTCCAGGTGTTTACGCAACTTGCTCAAGGTCACGCAGCCGGATGGGTGGATTTCAAGCCAGGTAGTCTGGCTCCAGAGCCCAGATCCTGAACTGCAGTTTCAGCACAGGTAACCTACGTGAGAGATTTGCTCTTACCAAGTCTATGGCTTGGAGAACAGTTACATTTTTCAAGCCCTAAAGGTTATCCGGAAGGCATCAGTCTCAAACATGCCTTGAGCATTCAGAACATTCTACTCGAGACACTACTGCCTCTATCCCTGAGGCACTTATATTCCTGGCTGGAAATTTTGGTGGACTGCTATCACATTTTCTGCCCAAAACCTTCCTTGTCTCGAGAATTTCTCTCTCCACCCCCTTCCTCTTCAACCGTCTGATCCCAGTGGGGACTGCCATGTTCTTGCATGACCTCCTTGGCCACAGTTGATGGGTCTAGAGTTGTGCCTGTCTGGACTTGATTGAACTACAAAGGGGAAATGACAATTGGCGAACCTAGTGGCAGGAGCTGTGAGATGCAAGTCTTGGCATCATTGGCCGTGTGTTCTCCGCCACATAGAGAACATTGCTCTACCGTGGTTGAGGGGAAAACCAGCAGGCAGAGAGAAACACAGCTGAAAGCTGGAGAGAGTAGGAGTTCTGAGAGCATTTGAAGGTCTGGATCCTGTTATCTCTAAAGTCTAGCCACATACCTCCCTTGCTTGAATTTAGGTCACATGAGATAAACTTGTAGCCTTCCAAAATTTTCCCCCCTTTCTTAAGCTAGTTGGAGTTCTGCCACTTGCAGTCAGGAAGGTCCTGACTAACAGAAACATAGGGAATTAATGCACATAAAAATACTCAAAAAAACCTTTATAAAACAATCTGCCAGCAAGGGCTGCTGTATCACTATTTAAAATTCCGCATAGCTGTACACAGTAGAGAGAGTTGGATAAGGGAACTCTTTCCTGAAGGTAGTGATTGGCAGCGGGCAACTCTGTTCATGTTGCCAAGTGGCTCAGCTTAATCCATAGATCTTGACACCACTCCTCTTCTCTGGCCCTAGAAATCGTAGGGCTAGGTGACCCTATGTGCTTTACACCATGGCAGCTCCCAACAGTTTCCAAGTTCTTAACGAATCTGGGGGTGCACCCAGTGTCACAGTGGTTAAGTTCATGAGCTCTGCTTTGGCAGCCCAGGGTTTGTGGGTTGGGGTCCCGGGTGTGGACCTACACACTGTCCATCAAGCCATGCTATGGTGGTGTCCCACATACAAAGCAGAGGAAGATCGGCATGGATGTTAGCCAGGGACCATCTTCCTCAAGCAAAAACAGGAAGACTATCAACAGATGTTAGCTCAGTGCCAATCTTCCTCATCAAAAAAAAAGAATCTTGAAGAGATGCATTTCTAAGTCAAAATGGTATATAAGAATTGACTCCACAGTAAAGCAACTGCTTTTTAAATAAATAGGGCAGAATCAAAAACCTAAATGTGTGCTTTTTCCTTCAAAGCCATCAGCCTAGGACTGTGCACTTGGTCTACAGGGCTGCCATTTCTCACAGCAGCATTGGAACTCTGTTTTGAGGATGGCCTTGACAGCTTCCCACCCATGCCTCTGAATATTCTTAGTAATACCAAACCTTCGTCATTGGAGACAAGTCTAAACTTCTGGAACGAGCCAAATTATTTGGAGCCAAGGTTGTTGATTAAGATGGGTAATCAAGCTTCGAAAACCACTTGGCATCAGAAATAACATTTGAACGTAAATATGGAGATAGATTTTTCTTTCATTACTTACAAACTGCCTCTGACTGGTGATTTTGCCCAGTTATATACTGTTATAATTTTATAATATAGTTTACCTGCAAAGTAAAACTTTAAAATTTTACTTATATGATTTACTTAGATTTGTAAATGAGAAGGAATACCTCTTCTCCATAAGTCCAAGATCTTACAATAAGAGCAAGAGATGTGGCACCCAAGTGTTTGGATGGATTATGTCAACTTGTTAAAAAAAGGAAAGATTACTTGGGATTTTACAGAATTTTCCTTTCCAACCTCAACAATGTGGAATTATCTGGACTATCACATAGCCAAAGGGGGACATTTATTAACTTGAGGAATGAGAAGTGACAATATCCAAAATGTGTTTAAATGTGATCATTTTCTCTTTGAAAAACATAACAGTTGAAGTATAAACACTGTTTTCCATATTTTGCCTTTTAGAAAGTTTTCTTCCTCTATAAGGAATGCTCGCGCTGCCCTGTGAGGCCCGTGAGTCTCCAGAGGACTCTCTCAGGGTCCCAGAGCCAAGGACTTCGGAGGATTCTCTTTCTATTCTCAGAAATGTTACCACTAAAGAGGACTTTGAAAATCTTTTTTATATATTCTCTGTGAAGTTACAGAACACACAAGGGTCACAAAACAGTCTCTCACGTTTCCCAGAAAATAAATACATCTGATCTGGAAAAATCTTACATCAGCAAGATTGTGCAAATCTTATTTGTGCCAGTTGTTTCTTAAATAAATAAATAAAACCCCAGAAAATCTTTTTAAAACCTCATTTCAAACGATACAAATAGAAATGTGACATGCATGGCATGGCTGTCTGTTTTCCTTGCACTGCTTTACTGTTTCATATTCCGAGCAAACAGAGACGCTGTTTTCCCCCAAGGGTTCAGGAGGGCACACGATTTCATTTCTTCAGAAAATTGTTTCTCAAGATTTCAATCTTCTTCGCTGGAGATGACAAAACATAATATCAGAAACACTTATGCTTTTTATCTACTATATTTTCAAAGCATAAATAAAAGCTCAGTATACATTTAAGACAGGTACATTCAAACTTAGGGATAAATCACATACTTATTGCAAAATAGTTTTATAATGTAAGAACACTTTAACTTTAAAATGTTTAAGAGAAGATCACTATAAAAACTAAGCCCTTTAAAAATATTTTGCATTGTCACTCTTATTTTACTCAGGTAGCATTCAATTTTCTAATTCTTGGGGTTAATGAGACAAGTAATAAAAAATTAAATTGGATTTTTAGAAAAAAAGATTCTAATGGGCAGCATTCAGCTAAAGCTTCTTTTTTCTATTTCTATGCACAGTGGTGAGCACTATTTTGGTTTTCAACCTCATTACACTTCTATTCATAAAGCGTGGTATAAAAACTTTAAACCTCAAATGTTTTAAGAATAAAACAAATCGTGCATCTATGAAAAGATGAGCATAATGGCTTTTTCGTAGCATGCCGAGTGCACTTCCCAACTGGTCTTGCACAGCATTAGCTGAACAATTCTCATTAGCATTAATATGTTCTTAAGTTTCTACTGTCCTATCATTTAAGCAATAATTTGAGGATCAATTCGATTTCATGGGAATTTCACTATTCCAGGCCAGCTTTGTGACATAGAGAAATTTAGTTATTGAGATACTTAAGGTTTCATGGTCTTTTGTGAAGCAATTGAGCACATACACCACACACACTAACTCAACTAATGTCATGGATGAAACCGGTTACAAAATAAGGTCGCTTCTGAGGTATGGATGCCCATCAGCCTCCCCCCTTCCATCTCTCAGCTCCCAGCTTGTTTGCAGACGCCACAGTGAATAGGTCATCCAGCGAAATATCGGGGTTGGTCCCTTAAGAGATTTAAGACACACTTAAAGAATACTTGAGTCCCTATTCCATTCTGGTTGCTTCTTGGGTTAAGGCATTGCCTCTAGACGGTCTCTGGTAAGACAACAATTTCTGATCTGGGAGAGTTCACAGGAATTCATTAGCACAGATCCCTACAGGTAGCAGGTGTTCAGTATATGCTTACTGAATTGAAATAACACCCAGGAGATCACGTCCATGTGATTTGCCCAATGAGTAACAAGCAGAAGAATCAGAGGACAGAGCACGAGTCGTGGGTGCTGGATAGGGGGACAGAGGAGAGAGCAGAAAATACAAATCCCACCTGAAAATTCAGAATTCTTATGAAAAAGGTTTAGAAAGGAGCTTCATTGCCTGCTGAGCAAACTAAATTCTTAACACCAAAAAGTATTTCTAGTGGTTGCAAGAAAGTTCAGAAAAGTTACCATTATAAGCTTTGGCAGCATTCCATACAGTTTCCTTCATTGGAAGTAGGAGAGCCCTGAGGATTAAGAACATTGCACTAAGACTGATAGGTTCTGAGATTTCTGAACTTTGACACCAACGAACCTACAAAAATTTCAGCAAGTCTCCTGGCTGCTGGGAACCTCTTACTATGATGTTCTTTAGAGATAATCCTGCTCCAAGCTTAGTTTAGCTTCCTAAGACAAGCCCTGAAGATGGCCAGTCAAAACAGCCAAATAACACGCATTAAGAAAATTTCATACAGAGTCTTCTGCTATAAGATATAGATGTATTTCAAAAAGTATTTGCATCGTGCAAAATCACAGGACTTACAGAAAAAATAGAAACAGACCACTCAAAACTTAGGCAACTTTGTAATGAAAACATCCACAAAAAGAATAATGAACCTAATAAAAATATTCTCACAACTTAAAGAAAAGTCAAATTAACTTCCTGATTTAAAAAGACTATGTAAACACAGGAATTTTTACCTTAAAAAAAAAAAGATATATATTTTACCACAGTAAAAAAACAGAGAGAGAGAGAAGATAGCTCCATGGAAGGGATACAATGAAAGACTGAGGCTGCTGATTTGTGGAGACAAAAGCAAAATACCCAAAGAGCAGAGAGAACCCCACACTGAACACTTCCAAGACAAAGCACATGGCCAAACTCTTCGCAGGATGGTCTCTTCCTTCACTTAGTTTGGCTGTAAGTTCTATATTCTACATTCTTCCACAGCTTGCTGCATTCAGCAGCTGTTGTTCAGTGATGCAAAGCATTAGTAATGTGAGAAAAGTCATGTGTGACCAACATGACTTCTGAGTCGTACTGGCCAATTCTCCTATTTGCCAGTTGTGTAAGAGCTAATTCATGTTTTGGAACATACTACAGACTCCGTTGGAAAAGTTGCTGCCCAAAGGTTGGCATGGTATTTTTTGAGAAAATAGAAGACACCTAAGTGTCCTATATGCATTACTCCTTAAATAATACAAACCTGAACCAAATAACCTCCAAGACCCTATTCCATTTTAGGAATATTCAATTTTGGAGACCCAAGAGCAGTTTAATTTTTTTAATGATAGGTAAATGACAGCACCTGTAGATCATATGGATGTAGATAAAAATAAATGTAGATACTAACTGGTGGGAAACTGTCGCCCAGTGCCTCAAGTGTAAAAGGAATTTTTCATAGAGAGGTAATGATTTTAACCGTCATCCATCAGGGGATACCTGTGCTTTTGGGAAACAAGTGCCTAAGGTGTAGACAGGATTTTTAGATCCAAGAAGGATCTTTTCATTTACAGCCATTTGAAGACACACTCACAGTAGTCAACATTTTCCAGCCTTTGGGAATTGTTCAATTAATGAATGGCCAACAGGCTATGTTCTACTCTATTGCTTTTCACCAAAAGAATTTATCGTGGCCTCTTTCTTTTAGGCATTTCTTGATGCTAAGCAGCTCGCCCTTTTAATCTGCTGTATTCAGCACAAAATCTGAAACACAAAATAAGAGCAGTGGTTGACTTCCATAACTGCTTTTTGTTTTACCTTGTTGGCCCCCTTTTGCCCTATTTGAATAGTACTGTATCTCCTTCACATTCCATTCTTAATGAGGTTATTTACCTTGCATACCCAATGAGATCGTACCTCATAGAATAAATTCTCTTCTCTGAGATATGTCTGAGAGGGCATCCTATTCAGCTATTAAAAGGATTAACCTTTTAACTGAGAGTGGTCTTAAGGCTGGACACAACTTTCATGCTGAGCTTTCAATTACTTAAAGATGTCACGATAGCACACAGAGGTTCTTACATTTACATATATTAGTAGATCAGCCACAAAAATAACCACACACTAACTTTACAAAATGGCTACTAAAGAAAGCTCATTTGTTACTATATGTGCATTGCTCTTGCTTATAAGTGTTAATGAAATACACGTGTGTTAATAATGCAAATTGGGAAGTATAAAATATCATTTTTAATGCATTAGTATTGCTATCAATTATTTGTGCTAATGAAATAATAATGGAGGTACAATCCATATGGACCCTTTAAATTTCCTTTTAGCCAATAATTGTTCTTTTCTATTCACCCAACTTTTTACCATAAGTGATAACATTGACTACCTTAATTCCATCTTCTTATATTGTCATCCCAGGTGGGAAACAATAACAAACAGAGAAATGGCCCAAAGCCTGGAAACAGAAAAGGGACAAGGAAAAAGCAAATGGCTTGGATAATCCACCATTTGGACAATCAATTTGGCTTTACTTCATCAGTGGGGTGGTGGTGGAGGTGAGGGGCAGGTGGTTGGTGATGGGAAGTTAGGGAAAGAAGGAAAAAATTTTTCAGTTACTTATTTAGGCTTATATAAGTGATTACATTCAAAGGTAAGATTAAAAAGAATTTTCATAAATCTTTTTTCCACGGTGGCACAGCTCACTCTCAGATTCTCATGAAGATTATCACCTAGTCTGCGTGAGTAAGTGTCGTACTGACCTAAAAATGATATGTTTATAGGGGTATCCAAGGCACTGGGAGAGCAGCTCTCTTAAGTCAAAACAACTTGGTCTCTAGTCTCAGGGAAGTAGTAATTAAAAGCAAAATCTCCTTGGGGCTGGCCTGGCTGTGCAGTGGTTAAGTTTGAGCACTCTGCTTTGGCGGCCCAGGGTTTGTGGGTTCAGGTCCCGCACGGACCTACACACCGCTCATTAAGTCATGCTGTGGCAGCATTCTACAAACAAAAAAAAAAAAACAGAGGGAAATTGGCACAGATGTTAGCTTGGCAACAATCTTCCTCAAGCAAAACAAAAGAGGAAGATTAGCAACAGATGTTAGCTCAGGGCCAATCTTCCTCACAAAAATAAATAAATAAGGAGAATTTCCTCTTGGACATAAACCATCTTGTCCATCTTCCCTGCAAAAGTTCCAGGAAAATCAGCCTATTCATTATTGTTCTGGGGCTCATGGATTATTTCTAGAGAATTCAAATATTTATGGATAACCTACCAACTGCTAGATACTGGGAATACAGCAGGAAACAAAACATTCAGAAATTTCTGGCAATATGGATTACTTTCTACTGGGGTAAGTGGTACAATAATCAAAGATGCAAAACATATGATATGTTGATGGTGATAACATTGCTATTGATGGTGATAATAGAGAAGTTTTAGACAATTTTAATTGAGGAAGAAAGCAGGAAAAGGAAACGTATGTGTATTTTAAGGTGGGTGATGTCAGGTGGGGGAAGACAAGTTGATGTTTGAGTAAAGACCTGGGCCTGAGGGGTCCAGCTAAGCAAATATGTTTAAGCCGGAAGGACCATTAAGAGAAAAGGCCAGTGAGACCAAAGAGAGATGGGATCATGAGAACAGGAGCATCAAGCAGGGGGTGAGAGTTGATAGTGTGGGACTTTGTAGGCCATTGCAATGACTTGGGCTTTTCCTCTAAATAAGCTGGGGAACTATGGACCTAAACTATGGACCTAAGTGTCTGTCAACAGATGAAGGGATAAAGAAGAAGACATATGTATATATCTATATATACACACAATGGACTATTATTCAGCCATGAGAAAGAAGGAATCCTGCCATTTGCAACAACTTGGATGAACCTTGAGGGCATTATGCTAAGTGAAATAAGTCAGAGAAAGACAAATACTGCATTATCTCACTTATATGTGGAATCTTAAAAAGACAAACTCAGAGAAACAGAGAGTAGAGTGGTGGTTACCAGGGAGTGGAGGGAGGGGAAATGGGGAGATATTGATCAAAAGTGCACACTTCCAGTTCTAAGATTAACAAGTTTGGGGATCTAACATACAGCATGGTGATTATAGCTAACAGTCCTGTATCACATACTTGAATGTTGCTAAGAGAGTAGGTCTAATGTTCTTCCCACAAAAAAAGAAATGGTAGCTATGTGACAGAATGGAGATGGTAGCTAATCCTATGGTGCTGATCATTACACAATTTATAAATGTATCAAATCAATACATTGTACACCTTAAACTTACACAGTTATGCCTCCGTTATATCTCAATAAAGCTGGAGAAAAACAAAGAACAAAAAACCAATGAGAACTGTGCGGAAGTATGGGAAGGGTTTCGAGTAGAGGAGTTGTCAGACCCTGTGAGCAAGCTCCCTCTGGCTGCTGCTGGGCATGGATTGTGAGAACAGCGGACGAGTGCCTGCTACAATAACCCAGAGGAGAGACGAGAGGGCCTTGGACCTGAAAGAAGAGCGGAGTCCATGTCTGGACAGCACGGAGAGCAGAGGCTGCCAAAGAGACAGCCAACATCTACATCACAAATGAGTTTATTTTACAAATTCTAATTCATAATATTTATGTGTTGTGAAATCAGTCCAACAGGGAGAACACAAATTAGTGGCCTCCAGTGTTAAAATTTGTTATAAAATACATTTGTGTGTGCTTTCTTTAAAGTTACTACACATCCGTACTAAAAATTGAGTCAAACGTTTGAGGAATGACAGAGAGCCCTTGTGGAATCTAGGGGTTCCATGGGGCGCGGCACGCAAACTGGAGCTCCCTCCGCTGCTCTGTGAGGACTGATGAAGATGGCCCCAGGGTGCTCTTGGCAGGTGCCAGGGAGGTGGGGCTGTTGAAGTGACTGGAAGCAGCAGACCAGCCCACTTCCTCATCACTCTCCTGGGAGGGCCTGCGTCTCACAGCCCTGAACTACTTCCTTACTCACCTCACCAAACATCTAGCAATAATGTTTGACAGCAAAATGTGTTAGTAGAAGTTTATAGAAAGCATGCTCTTTGTGAATAGAAACATCACAAAAATACACGAATTACATATAATAGAAAAGAGTCATGAGAACTGCATGGAAAAGCCATAAAGGACTGAGGGAAAGGTTGATTACCACCCCCTGCCCCCGCGAGTTCAATAGAAGGACATGCAAAGTCCTGGGAAGCAGGTGCTGGGTGAGTGCACGATGATTGCGGAGGAAGGATGTGAGAGGAAGGAAGGGGAGAGGGGCCAGACAAGGCAGCTGACTAGCGTGGGGTCCTTCATGGGGCCAGTGCCTCTTACCAAAGGTTAAGTGGGGAAAGGCAGCGGGTCATCGGCGCCTGAACCTGTAGGTAAAGCCCAAGGGGATGGGAGCTATGGACCACAGCAGTCCATCCTCTTCCCTCCCTGCCTTCAGGAGAAGACCTGGAGGCACAAGGAAATCCAAAACTGAGGTTTCTTCCTTCCATTCAGGAATCCCAAATTTCAGAGAAGATAAGCATCTATATCAGGGGCACAGTGTCCTGTTAAGAAACAATTCAATTCAACAAGCATGTGTGGAGAACATACTCTTTGCCAAGCACTGTTCTAAGTGGAGAGTTGGTAGCCAAGAGACTATTAGTCCCTCAGTGAATCTGCCATCCAGGAAGAAGTCTGGATATACTTTGTATATCCATCCTTTGTATAAACCAAACCAGCATTTGAAGTGTGCTCAGAAAAACATTTTCATAGACAAGAAATATTAGGTATTTTTCAGTGCTGTCAGTGAAAATCTCATTGGAAAGACGATTTTTTTTAAATGGCACACAATCAAAGAATTTAGACATTGGTTTTAGAAATTCACTTAGTACCAAGAATAGAAATGTAATTTATGTACAGAGCAACTTATAATGATCTTTTCTGCTGTTGTCACAAATCAACTGACTCTGCATGGTATCACAGAAGAGCCATGGCCAACGGAGAAAGCGGAAAGAATGCACACTGCCCTGTACTACGTGGAGAAGGAGCCAGCAAGCAGTATGATACTGTATTCTTTTTCAGCTTCTAAAATAATAGTAACATCTCCAATAGTGTTTCATAAAATCAGGGCAAACTAAGGAGTGGTCATCTTAATAAAGGGATTCTTCAAGATGTTCTTCAGAATATTGAACAAAAATGTTACTATGGAATATTTTTGCAGAGTATTTTAATCACTTTAAAGTATGTAAGGTAAGGGGAATGTTACTCCTAAAGGGGCACTTTTAACAAATGGATAAGACTGGAGGTGGAGTGATATAGTGAAACATTTATGGACCAACCCAGGCTCAAATCCTGCCTTCGCCACTTACTAGCTATGTGACCTTGGATGAGTTACTGAATTTCTTTGAACTTCAGTTTCCTTATCTATAGCATGGAGATGAAAATTATCTATTTCAAAGAATTCTTCTGAGGATCAAATGACACTGTGTATACAAGATGTCTTACAGAAGGTTGGGTATATATTAAGCATTTGGCCAATTATAATTTACCAAGTAGGAAACCAGCACATCAGAGTGCCTCCAGGTACACTACTGTACCCAATTACATTTAAAATAATTACCATAAAGTAAATACCATAAAGTAAAAACCTTACATATCCTATAAATTCACCTATCTAATCTTCTAAATCATGAAATTCATTCTCATCTCTTTCACAAATTATCACAAATTCTCAATTTGGGAAGCTTCAATCAGATTATCAAAAGACAATTGTAGAACAAACTGCACTACAATGCATTACCGCATACTGTTTTGTGATTATTTCTAAGTGTTTATCATTACCCAGATTTAGGAAATTATTCAAACATCCATAAGAAGCAATCTCTATAGGAACTTAGTTGTGAGATTTCCAAAGATATATATTAAAGGAAGATCAAAAATTATGGTGCCATATAGCGTGTAACAAAGCAGCTACTTATTAGAAGACAAAACCTTAGATATATTCTTCTTAATTAAAGGAATTAATGAGCTGTGTATATCTATATACGTGCATATTAAGGGAGGTGGAGAAACATGTAAATGTGTGCGGGGACTTTCACACCACTCACGAGCCGAGACCACTTTGTTTAAGCGGCTGGAAGAAAAAAGTTCTCTGAGCTTCTCAGATTCCTTCCTAATTTTTAAGTCCATATCATTCATAAACCATTCCTTTCTCTTCTGTATTCCAAGGTAACAGAGGTCTCTATATTTTTGCTCCTCAGATAAACTCATTTTTTTCTCTTTCTTTTGAAGTTGAACCTCAGTCAACTCTTTCTCAAGACTATGCACATACGAAATTGCTCTGAATTTGGGAACAACCGAGTATTAACTTGAATTTAGAAATCTCTCTGAACACAATGATTTGTTGTAGATCATTATTCTAGATTTTTAATTTTTTACTTTAAAAAGTACAGTTGTGAAAAGTAATACACATTCTTGATATTCTATTTGGAAAATACAGGAAAAAAACTAAAAAAAAATGTAACCTTACATGGATATATACATATATATACATAAGTGTTTGTACCCTTGCACAGGAGACCAGACTTTATATAGTACTACGTAAACTTATATCCGCTTTTCTCTTAATATTAAATCACGAGCATTTTCTTGCATTATTAAAAATACTTCAAAAATATTTAAATGCATCCTTTAAACAGTCCCCCATTCCTGAACATTTTGATCCTCTATTTTTTTCATTATCATAAATAATTCTGTGATGACCCTCATTTTAGAGTGCAACAAGTTTAGACCTATAAAGCAAATGTGCAAACTGAAACTCAAGGTGTAGTCTGAAGGAGAGACGAAAAGAGGAGGCATGCAGAGAAGGAGGGAGACCGGACATCCAGGCCCTCAGCCGGCATTTGCCCCAGAAGGAGGGGAAAACTCATTACCACTCGACAGCTGCTCCATCGTCTGCAAAAAGTTAAGGGTTCAAACCTCTTGCCAGTGACCAGATGTCCCCGGCTTCATGCGTTACGGAGTGGTCAGTAATTGACTCGCAAGTGTGACGACGACAGTTCATGTGAGAGAAGCTGCAGGAGGTAAGTGGGACTGCACACAGAGCGCCTCGCTCAGACACAGTTTGCTTTAAGGATACAACTGTGTATGTATGAATTTATAAAGCATTTAAGCTAAAGGGACTAAAGACTAAAGGAAACCTAAAGGAGAGAAAACAGTTAATGCATCACAATGATAGAATGCAGTGAAATAGCTTTTTAAAGTTTTCTCTTATCGTTGTGCTTTAGATTTCTTATACTAAAAACCAAGAGAGAAAAATAGGCAAGTTTGGTGAAAAAAACTTATTTTGTGACATCACTGCATGAGCAGGAGGTTCCTGGGCCCAGGGGCGGGGGCCGAGGGGACATGGGCGGGGGGAGCAAGGGCAATTAAAGAGCAAGCTGAGGGGGAGGGGTGGAACTATAATATCTATAATATCAAAATCCTTAAGATACCTTGTGATTCCTTACAATACCCTCATTTTATTTTCAAAATTCAACTTCACTAACCTGACAACTTTTAAGCAGTTCTCACGTCTAAAAGTGACCATTGACAAAGCTATCAGCAGTCTGAACACATGCAAGACCCACACCCTGAACTATGGTGTCGTTTTTATACTCATTTTGCCACTTGCTCGCGTTGCCACTTTGTACCTGCATATAGCTTCCAGCCTTGGGGTTAATTTGAAGGATTCTTTAATGCCCAGAGAAAAGATACTTGAGATTCAACTGATTTTCTTAGATCATTCATCCAAATATTATAGTAACGGTAAGTAATATCTTTGATAGCTATTCCCCTAGAAGAGGGCCGCAGCCTCCTACTCTGTGGACTCACAGTCTTCTTTGAAAATTAGATGAGAGCTATGTATTCTCTTCCTGGAAAAATGCGCGTGCACACAGGCAAAGTTCTACAGAATATTCCCAGAGGCCTCTGGACTCCCTGAATCCCCATTAGCAACCTCTATATCAGAAAAAGAGGAATTTATAGAGAAATAGTAAACTGGCTGACTACGAGGTGTAGAGGGAGGTAAAGGAAGGATGGACAGGAGAAAAGGAAGTTTCCCATTCTGGGCCAGCCTTGTCCTAGACTTTCCCTATTCTTTACTTTTCGCAGAAACTCTGTGCACTACATATTATTATTTTTCCATAGTCAAGGAAACTACGGTTCAGAGAGGCTATGCAACCCCCAACAAAGCCATCGTGCTGGAAAGTGGCAGAGGCAAAATGCAAACCTGCTGTCTTGACTTTTTAAGTCCAATGTACATTTCCTTTAGCGCTAAGTCCGCTTACTGCTTTTTCATCTTGGGACTTCTCAAGACAGAACTGAACCATTAGACCAACCGCATCTGCTAGACTGTGAACTCCCGGAGAGTAGGGTCCGTGTCCCATTCATTTGATGTCTCTGGTGCCTGGCACGTAGAAGGCACTCTTTAAAGGAGAATGGAATGTATAAATTAACACACTGGGGCAACAATCCCATGGACAGTGGCAGAAGCTATATGCTTCTGTGTTGCCACAAGATAAAAGTCCTTGTCACTAAATATTCCTTTAGATGAGCACTGGGCGCAGACTTCAATATATTGTAAAACATACATGGTAAAACTCTTTTGTGCAGAAACAGCGTTAATCCTTTTGAAAAATAATCTATTCATAAACCACAAAGCACCTTTACAACAATCTGCCTAATATTATCAGGTCAACAACTAACATCTTTTGGTAGTGAATTACTGTATCATGGAAAACCAAAATCATGGAGAAAATAAGTGCACAAATTAGGACTATTTCTAAAGATACTTAATTTTACAAATTTCATAATAAGAACTTAAATGCATTTTTATTTTTGCAATAATTGCTCCGAAGATGAAAACTAAGGCACCATTTCAATGTAGTAAAGGTAATTGCTGCATTTACTGCTCATGTCATGTTGATGTATGAGTATGTATCAAAGGTCATCCTTCTGTACTCATACATTATCAAATTTGAAAGCACAATATTTGATTCTGACCAACCTTTAAACTGCCCACAATGTGTGTGAAAAATAGATGGAGTTCTTCCTTGGGTTTGAGAAAAAAATGAACCCATGTTTCGGAAGCAGAAGGGTCAAGAAGCCAGCAGCAAGGTTAGATGTCAGCACTATGAATCTCACAGTGTCTTCGCTTATCAATGAGGTCTAGTACAATGATCACAAGCTAAAATTGCTGTACTAATGAAGACAAAGGTCTAAAAAATTAGATAGCACGGGCCCTCTGACAGAGGGCAGTACCTTGTGGACAGTAATGCAGAAATACGGACATAAATCACTCTTGAGAGACAATAAAACCTATAATGCACAAATTGAATTGTTTACATGTCTATCGGAGGCACCGTTAAAAACAGAAGCGTCAGGCACCACACCTCTTGTTGCTCATCTGGAACGCAGCAGCCCCGAATTCAGCCTATTAGAAGGCAAGTCACCTGCTTCCCATCTCTCCTCTTCCAACTCCAAATACACAGCACGACTGTCCCGACACACAATTTAGTAGTCTTGTGTCATCCTACCCTACATGGAGTGCTGGACAGTCACGCGAGCTTCAAACTACCGCTTACAATTGTTTGCTGGATGGATAAATCGGTTTTATCAGAATCTGCTAAAACCTGAACAGATGCTGCTCTCTCCTTTGGTGTTTGGGGGTGGGGGTCGTAGGGGGCGGGGGAGGACAGCAGGAAAGAGAAAATCTCTGCTCTTCAGTGATGATTGTGGTTGTCTTTAAATAAATAAAATACCATTTAATTTCACCAGGCCCAACCACAGGAGATTGCCTTATTGAGAAGAGAGATCATACAAACACGTGAAAAGAACCCAAGTCTTCAAACACCAAAAGAAAAAAGTGTTCTGGAAAGAATCCACAACATCCTCCCCAAACATGTCTCAAGCGTACCAGTTTTATTTCAGCCTGTGTTCAGTTTATTTTTTTTTAATTTACTGCATCCTATTCTGAAAATTTATGTATTCTTTGGCTGTGCGAACACTCATAATTGAGCATGCAAGTTCATTCCAAAATTTGACTCCTTTTTGTTCCTAGGAAAAAGATTTTTTAGAAAGCAAACCACTATAATTTAATAAAATGTGTCAACGCTTGGCAGGTTGGCAAAGTCTTTAGAATTCTTGCTATAGACAGTAAGGCACAAGTAGCCTGTTTCATTATTATAAAAAAATAATGAATAACTTAGCTGCCTATAATTCATAAAATATACCACACTAGAGCAAGTTTTAATTACACTTGCCATGTACAGTATACATTGCCTTTTAATGGTTTTTTGAGTAAGTACTCAACTTTAAGGTCTGAATTCCTATGGCCTATATACTGAAAGAGGAAATATTCTTAAATTATATTGCATGTGTGTGTGCACATGCGTGCGTGTGTATGTGTGTATCCAGTCTCCACCAGATACAGTGTCAAAAAAGCAGTAACTGGGGCCAGCCCCGTGGCCAAGTGGTTAAGTTCGTGCGCTCTGTTTCGGCGGCCCAGGGTTTCGCGAGTTCAGATCCTGGGCTTGGACATGGCACCACTCATCAAGCCATGCTGAGGTGGTGTCCCACATCCCACAACTGGAAGGACTCACAACTAACATATAACAAGTTGTATATATATGTATATATACAACTATGTACTAGGGGGCTTTGGGGAGAAAAAGGAAAAATAAAATCTTTAAAAAAAAAAGCAGTGACTTAATTCAGAAAATTCCTAACTTAATGTCAGTTATAACATCAAATGGGTCAGAAATGAGATAAGGAATAAACATAAAAACAAAAAAGATATTTTTAAATACTCTATTCCATAGCTAAATAAAATATGGGATCAGGGGATGGGGGGGGTGTAGGGATCTTCAAGAATAGGAGTTTGTTAAACAAACTCAAATTATTTCATACACAATTTAGAAACCTTACCCAAAGAACAGCCTCGTGTGAATTAGGAAGAGCTCCGACACTGTAATCCCACCCTGGCACTTCGGCTCTTAGGTCGTCTCTGGGTCACTTCATTCAGTTATTGAGCGTCTCTGCCAGGCACTAAGAATACAGAAAGGAATGGCTCCGCCCCACCCTTCCTGTGCTCACAGTCAGCTTGAGCTAGTCCTCACTTTCCAGCCCCCATTAGTTCATTCGTAGGAGTTTCAGTAGAAGTAGCACACCAACCACTAGTGCTCCTCAAGTCAGGTCTATCCCTTATTTATGCGAGTCCACCGTCTGCACATATGTATGTGCAGCAGACACCATGCCAGGTTTTAGTTGTTTTAATTTGTGGTGTTTCGTTCAAAGAGAGCAAGAGTGAGCAAATAAAAACTGAGAAACATGGCCTATCTTCAGTGTTTAATATCAAATGAGGGAGGCAGACAGTAACAAAGGTGGCACTACGAGTCACTTATAGTGTATAAGTGCAGTGGGAACAAGCAGCAAGCGACTGCACAGGAAAGATGAGGAAGATGTCACTCAGCAGGGTACAGATAAAGCTGAATCTTAAAGAAATAAGAGTTCAGTAAGAACCCCATCGTATAAGATCAGCACAGGGCGTCTCTCAGAAGTACAAATGCTCAGCTGTGGTCAGAGCATAAGGAGAGTCATGCAAGAGAAGACTGGAAAAGTGATTTCCATTCTGAAGGGCATCTTACAAGCCACCTAAGCAGTCAGCTGTACATAAATAAGCATTAGAAGATTTTTTAAAATTTGTGATCTAGAGAGTTCCAACAGCAATGTGGATGATGGATCAAAAAAATTTTAAAAAGACAAAAGAGTTAATGGAATTTGCCTAAACTGTGAGTAACAAGTTATCTGGCCCTTCCCCTACTCAATAATTCAAATAACTTTGAGATTTGCAATATTCCCCATGCTATAAAATCTGCAGTAAGACTACAGCAGTATTTCCCATTCTGGGCATGTGTGTTCAACAGATAATTTATTGTGTCTTCTATCTGTCAGACACTAGGAACATGATAGCAAAAACAGATATGGCCCTGCCTGCAAGGAGCTCATAGTCTGGTGCGGGAGATGATATTATGAAAGAATTTCAAGGGGAGGGTGTGTGAGTTGAGAGTCTGACAAGTGTTAGGCTAAGAAAAGACTGCCCTGAAGATGTAACACTTGAATTATCACAAAAATATGAGAAGCCCAAGAGCAGATTTCTTCCAGCTGCCAAAGAAGGACAGGCTCATAGGTAGCGAAAAGGAGCAGGACTTAAAGATCCTAGGTTCCAATTCTGTTTACAACATCCATAAACTAAGTGGTACTCCATCTGCTCACAAGGTTGTTTTGAGAGCTGTAAGAGCGTGGATGTGGAAGTACCTGGAGCCCGGTGCCTGACCACGAGGAGGAATTCAAAAAACGTTCATTTAATTCCCCACTTTCTCCACCCTCCAAAATCAGACTAACAGAGAAATATTTATTTTCACAAAAATAAATGATTTTTCCCAGTTTTCCTAAATCAAGTGCCAGGGATCTGGTAAAAGTCTTTGGCAGCCGAAAATTTGGCCTATTCTCATATAATCCTGGAATAAGAACTTTAAAAAACTAATTTATGAGGGAGATTTTTGAGAACACTTTTTAATCTTCTCAGAGTGCTTCCAGCTTCTATCAGTTTTGCTGCCAAAGAAAAAAGGAAGGTATAAATACTAAAAAAAAACAAAAAACAAAAAACCTAGAGAAAAATGCACAAAGCAGAAAATCTAGGTTTTAAAAAACATCAAGAAATATAGAATTATTTAAGTGCATAGAGTTTTCTTCTCCTAAGCACACAAGTAGTATAGATTAAACTACATATAACAGGACCTCTGGAGGAGAAAGAACAAAAAATTAAATAGAGTCTAAGTTTCACACACAAAAATACTGATAAAAGGCAATTGAAGGGACACATACTACCCAGCAAATACAACGATTTTTAAAAGGCATTTTTAAATAGTAGTAAAGTAGAAAATATAGATTCGTTTCTAAGGAGGACAGAAACTAGGCTGAGACAAATAGTTTATGGATTGATACAATTTAATAAGGTTTCAATTCTGTTCTTGTTTTAATGTTTATTCTTATGTTTCTATTCAAATAAATGTACTTTTCTATATTTACTTATATTTAAATTCAGAAACTGAATGCACTTACTTATTAACTGGGTAGAGTTAATATATTTAGAACTTTAATAATTTTTAAACAAGTCAAATTACAAACTGTAAGATTTAGCACACTGATTCACAACCATCTCTAACTTGGTTTGTCTTTACATAAGTACATGAATTATTATTATTATTATTATATTACTTAGGAAGATTAGTCCTGAGCTAATATCTGCCACCAATCCTCCTCTTTTTTGCTGAGGAAGACTGGCCCTGAGCAAATATCCATGTCCATCTTCCTCTACTTTATATGAGGGACGCCTACCACAGCATAGCTTGACAAGCAGTGCATAGGTCCACACCCAGGATCCAAACTGGCAAACCCTGGGCCGCCAAAGCAGAATGTTCAAACTTAACCACTGCGCCACCAGGCTGGCCCCAGTACATGAATTATTTTTAATAGTTCTCTGGGAGTTCATAAACTGTATCTAAATGTCTTCTATAATTTTTATAATGAATTGAAGTTATACCAGATAATAACTTAGTACATCATCTAAAACAGCTCTCTTCTCCATAATTCTTTCAAAATAGCCATCCGTAATTTCATACATTATCCTCATTCTTTGACCCTTCAACTAACTGATGTGCACACAATCCAATAGGTAATATTGTAGGGTAATATTGTGAACTACTATTATAAGAAAAAAGTTTTAGGAAAGCTAAGTAGTTGCTGTCAGCTGGAAATAGAAAAACGTACTACATTTTTTAAGTAATCTTAAATTCTAAAATCAATATTGATTGGCAGTGTAAAATCAGTGGTCCAGTATAAAGCACGCTGCATTAAGGGTTAAGATCTGAATTCTGGCTTGGTCAGATGCTACCTATCCCTATGACCTTATATAACTCATTGACCTTTTCTGACACTCAGTACACAATATTTAGTGAAAATCATATAATTAGAATATCCTTTTCCCCCCCCCACACACACACGAAGGTTTAGCCCTTCTGATTCAATTACGTTCTCCATAACAATAGTGATTGTGTGCCCAGTGCATAAAATGAGAAAGATCAATTTCAAGAATAAAAGGCATAGCTTATCAATAACTAGCAAAATTTCCAAACTTCAGTTCTAACTGGAACTATTTCAATTCAATTCAGCAACTATTTATTGAATGTCCCTATGTCTATATGAGTGTGACAATATCCCAGGGGGAGAAAGAGCATAAAGAGGTGGGGGGATTAGAAAAAACTTTGCATATGCAAACTACAGAAAATATTAACATAGCTACATTAAAAGTGTTGGGGGGGGGGAAGGGGGAATGATGAGAGTAGTGGTGGTAAGAAATGCCAGAGGTAACTAGGGGCAAAATTACAAAGGCTTTACTCAGTGATGAAAAGCTAAAACCTTTTCCTCTAATATCAGGAAGAAGACAAGGATGCCCACTCTCGCCACTCTTATTCAACATCATGTTGGAAGTCTTAGCTATAGCAATCAGACAAGAAAAATAAAAAGCATCCAAACTGAAAAGGAAGAAGTAAAACTGTCACTATTTGCAGACAACATGATACTATATAGAAAACCCAAAGATTCTACCAAAAAACTTAGAATATGTATTCAATAAAGTTGCAGAATACAAAATAAATACACAGAAATCAGTTGTGTTTCTAAGCATAAACACCAAACTATCAGAAAGAGAAACTAAGAGAACAATCCCATTTGCAATTGCATCAAAAAGAATACAATAGGGGGAAGATCCAAGATGGCGCCGTGAGTAGTCCTCTTTGTCTCTCCCTCTTCGAGTCTACAATTATTTGGACACTCATCACTTAACAAAGGATATCCAGATAGCATCTCAGGATGTCTGAGAGACCCACGCGACTATACATCGGAAGGCGGACGGACTTCCCTCCGGGAGGAGGTGGAGATAGGTGAAAACTCTCCAACCCTGACCGAACAGCCTAGTACCTGCAAGCGGCTTTCTTCCAACGGATGCCCCCAGAAGATCAACACACACCTAGGGCAGGAGCGAGCACACACCAGAGGAGCGACGGTGGAAACAGGTGAGCAACCCTACCTAAACCCCCCGCAATTACTCCTAAACGCAGAGGGAAACTCTAGAGTTACACACCTTAGCCCACGGGGAAAGTCTCGCCCCGCCATTGGCGGGGAGATCCCGCCTGGTGTCCACAGCGCCCGGAGGGTCCCAGAGAGAATCACAGAGGGTGTGGTGGCCCCCCGGCTGCCACTGTCTGCACGGCCGGGCAAGGGATTGCCGGAGATCTCGGAGAGGACTGGTGCTGGGTGAAGCTCCAGAGGCCGGCTCTGCGCCCCGGAGGGGAAGCTCCAGAGTTCTGCCCAGGCAGCAGACAAAACTCTCTGTCTGCCATTAGCGGAGGGGCCACGCCCAGCATTCACAACTCTAGGAAAGTCCCGGAGAGAATCCCAGAGGGCGAGATGACCCCCAGCTGCCGTTGCCTGCCCCGTGGGGCAAGGGGTTGCCGGAGATCTCGGAGAGGACTGGGGCTGGGTGGAGCTCCAGAGGCCGGCTCCGTGACCCGGGGGGGAAGCTCCAGAGTTCCGCCCGGGCAGCAGACAAAACTCTCTGTCTGCCATTAGCGGAGGGGCCACGCCCAGCATCCACAACACCGGGAGGGTCCCGGAGAGGAGAATATCAGGCAGGGCAGCAGCTGACCAGCTACCACTGAAATCAGGATCTCTGGCTATCCCTCAGTCAGGGCAAAGGGCTCCCCAAGTTCCTGGGAAACAGGACTGGGGCTGGGTGGAGTTCCAGTGACCCAGCTCCGTAGCCTAGGGAGAAACCCTACAAGCTCACAGCAGCCTCAGCGAAAGCCTCTGCACAGCACTAGTAGAGAGCACCCATCCGGCAGCCACAAGGCTGGAAGACCCCGGGACAAAAGTAGCATAGCTAGGTGAGCTAACCACAGACTGTAGAAGATGCCAATAGCTCTGCTGCGACCCATAGTGGACAAGTGAGATTTTGTGGGTGCCGACAGTGACGGAGCGGCAAATGTAAGTGATCCTACCCATGGCCGCTGGAAAAGCCCATAACACTGTTGCAGACCCCAAGGAGGGAGCACGTCTAGGTGGGCTGCAACAGTAGGCACTAGCAGCCTGAAGCCCCCCCGTGACGGCCCCCACGGCAGAAGAGGGAATCCAAAGGACCACTGTGACTACGAGGAAGGGCCCAGGCCCAGTTAGCAACTGAGGATAGGGTTCCTGGTTGGTGCAGTATAAACAGCTGCTCCCCCACCACACCAGCAGAAACAAGTGGAAGGAGCAACTAATCTCTATCTCTACGCAGAGGCACAAATCTACAACATCAAGCAATATGAAAAAATACATTAAATCTCCAGAACAGAAGGAAAATAACAAATACACAGACAACAATCCCAACGAAAATGAAATATATAACCTAAATGATGATGACTTCAAAACAGCCATCATTAAAATACTCAATGAGTTAAGAGAGAATTCAGATAGACAACTCAACGAGTTCAGGAGCTATGTCACAAAAGAGATTGATACAATAAAGAAGAACCAAACAGAAATACTGGAAATGAAGAACACAATAGAGGAGATTAAGAAAAATCTAGATGCTCTGAACAGTAGGGCCGATAATATGGAGGAAAGAATTAGCAATTTGGAAGATGGGAATATAGAAATGCTGCAGGCAGAGGAGGAGAGAGAAGTAAGACTAAAAAGAAATGAAGAAACTCTCCGAGAATTATCAGACACAATTAGGAGATGCAACATAAGGATTATAGGTATACCAGAGGGAGAAGAGAAGGAGAAAGGGGCAGAAAGCCTATTCAAAGAAATAATGGCTGAGAACTTCCCAAATCTGGTGAGGGAGATGGATCTTCAGGTGACAGAAGCCAATAGATCTCCAAACTTTATCAATGCAAGAAGACCAACTCCACGGCATATAGTAGTGAAGCTAGCAAAAGTCAACGACAAGGAGAAAATATTAAGGACAGCCAGGCAAAAGAAACTAACCTACAAAGGAACCCCCATCAGGCTATCAGCAGATTTCTCAGCAGAAACTTTACAGGCTAGAAGAGAGTGGAATGATATATTCAAAAATCTGAAGGACAAAAACCTATAGCCGAGAATTCTCTACCCAGCTAAAATATCCTTCAAATACGATGGAGAAATAAAAACTTTCCCAGATAAACAAAAATTAAGGGAGTTCATTGCCACAAAACCTCCTCTTCAGGAAATCCTCAGGAAAACCCTCATGCCTGAAAAATCCAAAAAAGGAAAGGGGCTACAAAACCAAGAGCAGAGGAGATAAGTAGAAGGACAACAACAGAGAGTAGCAGCTCTACATCAGAACAGATTAAACCATGGGACGAGAAACAAAGGAAACTGAAGAAAACCGGAAAACAAGACACAAAATGGTAGTGGTAGGCCCCCACATCTCAATAATCACTCTAAATGTAAATGGATTGAACTCCCCAGTCAAAAGACACAGAGTGGCAGCATGGATCAAAGAACAAGACCCAACAATATGCTGCCTCCAGGAAACACACCTCAGCCCCAAAGACAAACACAGACTCAGAGTGAAGGGATGGAGAACAATACTCCAAGCTAATAATGAACAAAAGAAAGCAGGTGTCGCTATACTAATATCAGACAAGGTTGACTTCAAAGCAAAACAGATAAAGAAAGACAAAAAGGGACAGTATATAATAACAGGGACTCTCCACCAAGAAGACATAATACTTATAAATATATACGCACCCAACACAGGAGCACCAAAATTTGTAAAGCAACTCTTAACAGAACTAAAAGAAGACATCAACAACAATACAATAATAGTAGGGGACCTCAACACACCATTAACACCAATGGACAGAACATCCAGACAGAAAATCAACAAGGAAATAATAGAATTAAATGAAAAATTAGACCAGATGGACTTAATAGATATATATAGAACACTTCATCCAAAAACAGCAGGTTACACATTCTTCTCAAGTGCACATGGAACATTCTCAAGGATTGACCATATTTTGGGAACCAAAGCAAACATCAATAAATACAAGAGAGTTGAAATAATATCAAGCATCTTTTCTGATCATAATGCTATGAAACTAGAAATCAACTACAAGAAAAAAGCAGAGAAAGGTGCAAAAATGTGGAGACTAAACAACACGCTTCTGAACAAACAATGGATTATTGAAGAAATTAAAGAAATCAAATATTATCTGGAGACAAATGAAAATGAGAACACGACATACCAAATCATTTGGGATGCAGCAAAAGCAGTCCTAAGAGGGAAATTCATCGTAATACAGGCTCACCTCACTAAAGAAGAAAAAGCTCACATAAGCAACCTCAAATGACACCTAACAGAACTAGAAAAAGAAGAACAAACAAAGCCCAGAGTCAGTAGAAGGAGGGAAATAATAAAAATAAGAGCAGAAATAAACGATATTGAAACAAAAAAGACAGTAGAAAGGATCAATGAAACGAAGAGTTGGTTCTTCGAAAAAATTAACAAAATTAACAAACCTTTAGCCAGACTCACCAAGAAAAGAAGAGAGAAATCTCACATAAATAAAATTAGGAATGAGAGAGGAGAAATCACAACAGATACCAATGAAATACAAGGGATCATAAGAGAATACTATGAAAAACTATATGCCAACAAATTGAACAACCTGGAAGAAATGGACAACTTCCTAGACTCCTACAACCTCCCCAGACTGAATCAGGAAGAAATGGAGAATCTGAATAGGCCAATCACAAGTAAGGAAATAGAAACAGTAATCAAAAACTTCCCCAAAAATAAGAGTCCAGGACCAGACGGCTTCTCTGGAGAATTCTACCAAACATTCAAAGAAGACTTAATGCCTATTCTTCTCAAACTATTCCAGAAAATTGAGGAAGATGAAGTACTCCCTAACACATTCTATGAAGCAAACATCACTCTGATCCCCAAACCTGACAAGGACAACACAAAGAAGGAGAACTACAGGCTGATATCACTGATGAACATAGATGCAAAAATCCTCAACAAAATTCTGGCAAACCGAATACAGCAATACATCAAAAAGATTATACACCATGATCAAGTGGGATTTATACCAGGGACACAGGGATGGTTCAACATCCGCAAGTCAATCAACGTGATACACTACATCAACAAAATGAAAAACAAAAACCACATGATCATCTCAATAGATGCAGAGAAAGCATTCGACAAGATCCAACACCCATTTATGATAAAAACCCTCAATAAAATTGGTATAGAAGGAAAGTACCTCAACATAATAAAGGCCATATATGACAAACCCACAGCCAACATCATACTCAATGGACAAAAACTGAAAGCCATCCCTCTGAGGACAGGAACAAGACAAGGGTGCCCACTTTCACCACTCCTATTCAACATAGTACTGGAGGTGTTGGCCAGAGCAATTTGGCAGGAAAAAGAAATAAAAGGAATCCAAATAGGTAATGAAGAAGTAAAACTCTCGCTGTTTGCAGACGACATGATCTTATATATAGAAAACCCCAAAGAATCCATAGAAAAACTATTAGAAACAATCAACAACTACAGCAAAGTAGCAGGGTATAAAATCAACATACATAAATCAGTAGCATTTCTATACACTAACAATGAACTAACAGAAAAAGAACTCAAGAACTCAATCCCATTCACAATTGCAATGAAAAGAATAAAATACCTTGGGATAAACTTAACCAAGGAAGTGAAGGATCTATACAATGAAAACTACAAGACTTTCTTGAAAGAAATTGACGACGACATAAAGAGATGGAAAGACATTCCATGCACATGGATTGGAAGAATAAACATAGTTAAAATGTCCATACTACCTAAAGCAATCTACAGATTCAATGCAATCCCTATTAAAATACCAATGGCACTTTCTAGACAACCAAAACAAATAATCCTAAAGTTTGTATGGCTGGAATGACAAAAGAACCCGAACAGCCAAAGCAATCTTAAGAACAAAGCTGGAGGTATCATGCTCCCTGATTTCAAACTATACCACAAAGTTAGAGTAATCTAAATGTACGGTACTGGCGTGAAAAGACACATAGATCAATGGAACAGAATAGAGAGGCCAGAAATAAACCCACACCTATATGATCACTTAACCTACAACAAAGGAGGCAAGAATATACAATGGGGAAAAGACAGTCTCTTCAATAAATAGTGTTGGGGAAACTGGACAGATACATGCAAAAGAATGAAACTGGACCACTTTCTTACACCATAGACAAAAATAAACTCAAGGTGGATTAAAGACTTAAATGTAAGACCTGAAACCATAAAGCTCCTAAATGAAAACAGGCAGTAAACTCTCTGACATCTGTCTTAGCAAGATTTCTTTGGATATGTCTCCTCAGGCAAGGGCAACAGAAACAAAAATAAACAAACGAGACTACATCAAACTAAAAAGCTTTTGCACAGAGAAGAAAACTATCAACAAAACAAAAAGGCAACCTACTGAATGGGATAATATATCTGTAAATGATCTGATAAGGGGTTAATATCCAAAATGTATAAAGAACTCATAAAACTCAGTAGCAAAAAAGACAAAAAATCAGGGCCAGCCCTGGTGGCCTAGTGATTAAGTTCAGTGCACTCTGCTTTGGCAGCCTGGGTTCAGTTCTAGGGTGCAGACCTACAACGCTTGTCTGTCAGTGGCCATGCTGTCGCAGCGGCTCACATACAAAAAGAGGAAGATTGGCAACACATGTTAGTTCAGGGTGAATCTTCCTCAGCAAAAAACAAAAACAAAAGCAAAAAATCTGATTAAAAAATGGGCAGAGGACCTGAATAGACATTTTTCCAAAGAAGACATACAGATGGCCAACAGGTAGGTGAAAAGATGCTCAGCATCACTAATCATCAGGGAAATGCAAATCAAAACCACAATGAGATATCACCTCACACCTGTCAGAATAGCAAGTGTTGGCGAGGACGTGAAGGAAAGGGAACGCTGGTGCACTGTTGGTGAAACGTAAATTGGTGCAACCACAGTGGAAACCAGTAAGGAGGTTCCTCGAAAAATTAAAAATATAACTACCAAACAATCAGTAATAGCACTTTTAGGTATTTATCTGACAAAAACAAAAACATTAATTTGAAAAGATATATGCATCCGAAATGGACATTCAGGGCTTTAAGCAGAGGAATGAGAAGTGACATGATCTACCTTGAGTTTAGAAGAAATCCTCTGTTGTATTTAGAATTCCCTGGAAGTGTGGAAGTGACTAGATCAAAAAGACACTAAAACAGTGATGCAGGTGAGAGAGGATGGGGACTCCAGCTGGCTCTTAGCAAGAGAAGTGGTAAAATTCTGGATATATTTTGAGGGCAGCGATAACAGGATTTCCTGAGGGATTGGATGTAGGCTGCTACGTCTTCATTTTATTGTTCATTTCGTCTTTATCAATTAGCTTTCTGCTATGGGAGATGAGAAATCTAGCTTTTCTTTTGCATATTTTATTCCTCCTTACACACACACACACACACACACACACACCTGTTCCTCAAACCCTACAGTATAATTATACTTTAATTTTAAATAATTTTGTATTTATATTATAGAGATAATAAAGATAGTTTTCACAGCTAAGCTATACGGGTGCACTGTGATTAAATATCTTTTCTCATAGCTTTGTGCTGTTCATTGAGTTAATAAATGTTTTACGTGTGTGTGTAAAAAAAAAAAAGATATATGCATCCTTATGTTCATTGCAGCATTATTTACAACAGCCAAGATATGGAAGCAACCTAAGAGCCCATTGTTAGCTGAGTGGATAAAGATGTGACACACACAAACAAAACAGAATATTATCCAGTCACTAAAAAAAAAGAATGAAATCCTGCCATTTGTGACAACATGGATGGATCTAGAGGGCACTATGCTAAGTGAAATAAGCCAGAGAAATAATACTGTATGATTTCACTTATATGTGGAATCTAAAAAAAACAAAACAAAATAGAAACAGACTCATAGAGAATAAATTGGTGGTTGCCCTGGGGAGGGTGGGGGAGGAGGATGGGGAGGGCAAAACAGGTTGAAGGGGATTAAGAGGCACAAACTTCTAGTCATAAAATAAGTAAGTCATGGGGATGTAACGTACAGCATAGGGAATACAGTCAACAATATTCTAACACCTTTGTACGATGACAGCTGGTTACTAGTCTTATCAGGGTAATCATTATGTAACGTATATAAATATCGAATCACTGTTATATACCTGAAACTAATGCAATATTGTATGCCAACTATACTTCAATAAAAAACTAAACTAAAAAAAAAAAATTACACAGGCTTTGTAGGCAATATCAGTCAGTTTGGACCTCATCCCAAGAACAGTGAGGAACCATTAAAGGGTTTAAGTAACGGTGTGGCATGATTCATTTCCCAATTTTGAAAACTCATTCAGGCTGCAGTGCACAGAATAGATAGCAAGTGGGCAAGCTGGAGACAGGGGAAGCAGTTGAGACAGTTTTGAGATGATGGAGGCCTGAATCAGAAGGCAGTACAAGTCTTGAAGAGCAAGACTTCTGAAGTCATTTGCCTGCATTCAAAGCCCAGATTTTCCAGTTACCAAGTTGCTTATTCTCTCTACACCTCAGGTTTTTTTCTCCTCTACAATCCAGAGATAAAAATCCTCATAGGGTTGCTGCCAGAGAACAAATAAAATAATACACATACAACAATTAGCATCTTGCCTGACACAGAGTAAGAACGCAAATGTTTATCATTATTAATGGAATGTTAATGGAATGGAGAACTGAGTATGTAACTGCAAGATGTTTACAAGACAGAAACTGACAGTTAAGATCCAGGAAAAGGGGGAAAGGGATGAGTGGATAGACTGGTTTCTGGCTTGAATCGTGGTGCTATTTGATGAGATGAGAAACACAGAAGGTGGAAAGTTTTGAAGCTCTGAAGGAGAAAACAGTGTCCGTTTTTAATATATTGATTGTGAGACATTCCAGCAGGCAGGTGACTATATGGCTCTGACGTAAAGGAAACAGATCCAGCTGGAGGGTTGAGAATCGGAGAGACAGACGGTGATTCAATCCCTGGGGGTTGATAAGAGCCAGCAGAGAGGGAATATGTAGCATGAAGAAATGCTGACACTAGGTAGAAGCTACAGCACACCAACATTGAAAGGCTGGGCAGGGGAAGAGAAGCCTGCAAAGGACACCAAACAACAGCGTGAGAACGCAAAAGCCCAAAGAAAATCGTGTTTCAAACAAAAGGGAGCGCTCAACAATGTCAATACTGCCAAGGAGGGAAGTTAAGGACTGAGTTTTCACTGGATTTAGCAACAAAGTAATCTGTTCACATAATAAATATGTGTCAAGCATTGTGCTAGGCCCTGGAAATACAGGTAAATAAGACAAATAAGAGCCTTGCGCACACAGACTTTAGGTTGTAAAGATAGACAGTAAAGTAGAAAACAGATATAATACTTACAAATTGTGGTAAGGACCTTAGTAGAGATAAAGTGACATGACAGAGAGTAAAAGCTTTCGACAGGGAGTTTGGAAGGGCATCTCTCTGAGGAGGGAGCATTTAAGCTGAGACCTACGGCAGGAAAGGGCAAAGCATGGTCAGAGAACTGAAAGAGGCCCTGGAGGCTACAGCATAACGTGGAGGACGGATGACGAGACAGAAGGCAGCCTCTGTCTGTAGCTCCTGCTGAGGGCATAGTGAGAAAAGTTTGAATGACGACCTGCTGAGCATCAGGAAGGCAGGCAGTTAAGATCACTCTCGCTACAGCACTTAGCAGCTTGCTTTTCCTCATTTTTATGCTAGCCTTAATAATCAGAAAGAGGACATTTTACCATTCTTTCAATCATTAACAGTTTATTACAACAGTATCAGAATAACCTTTTCTGTTTAAAAGGGTACTCTATAATTACAGCATGTTACCTGTTGCATTAATTTTGCTAATCCCCTTTTTAACCTTATTCCATATTTCTTTCAAAGATATTTCTCATAATATCTCCTTGATTCAGTCACTAAATTATATTTCTCTGAGGTACTCCTCATCTTCAAGCAATGTACATCAGAATTTGAATATTTCATAACAAGAAAACTCAGCAAGGTGTTACTAAAATGTTTACAGGCCGATAATGCACAAAAACCTGATGGAATTCATCAAAAAAAATTATATTCCATAGTTTCACATTCCTATTTCCTTAAACTATGTATTTATATATATGTATAT
>NC_060270.1:114761370-114886370 GCF_021613505.1 Equus quagga
TTTCACATTCCTATTTCCTTAAACTATGTATTTATATATATGTATATGATAGAGAAAAGTTGATGAAGAAAACTTTGGCTTGACTCTGAGCAGATGAATTATATGTTCATATTATTTTTTTCATTTCCCTATCTGCAAGAATTATTATTTATGGCCCTTTCATATTTCATAAAGATATCAATAATATAAAATGCTACATTTATTTAATATCTATTATCAGGCAGTGAGCTAGGCACATTACATAAATTACTTTTAATCATTCCCATACCCCAAAAAGTAGGTATTATTTTTCCCATTTTACAGATGAAAAAAAATTCAGAGAGGTCAGGTGACTTGCCCAAGAGTGCAGGGCTGGTATTTAAGCACAGTTCTGTAATCTCAAAAACTCTGGTCAATACACCAAGATGCCTCAGACTATTAACATGTTGGGATCCCTAAAAATACCTATCAAATATAAGATATTAAATCATAAAGATGAATTTTTAAATGATAAATGTTATTTTATTAAATTTTTAATAAACTGTGTACAAGTTAGAAGTATTTTCCATATACACCATTCCTATATATTCCTCCTTTTGGCATAATAATGTGATTTCAATTTTCTTTTAATAATGCAAAAGAGAGATAAAAGGAAGATAGAAAAAATAACCAGATTGTATTTAAGGTCCAAGAATTGCCATTCTGGGTCAAAAATTTTTCCCAGTTAATCCTTAACACACGTATTAAGTCCAATGAATTACCAGTAGCTGCCTTTTCTCACAAAACTCATTTGTCTTTCCAAACTAAAAATTACAAATGGCCTAAGGTTTTCCTGAATCAGAAAAACCTAATTTCTGATTAGAACCTCTAAATGTCGCTATTATCTGAATTTGAAAGGTAACAAGCCTGAATGAAAGCATTGTACTTTATTCTCAGCAGAACCTACAGATTTATTATATCTTGAGCTCTTCCTACCAAGATTTTTCAGGTAGCCAAGTCATCCACCAAGACACTATCTGAAAAAGTCTAGATGTTTAACAAAAAGAAACTGCTGCCAGATCATCTTTATTTTCCTTAACAAAACACACACAAGAACACAAAATTCACTTATAATAATATCATCATTATTTTACAAGTATAAATAATGCTCAGAATTCAAGTACAGTCAAGTGCAGAGATATTTCCTATATGTTCATATGTAAACATAAGCTAATTATATACATCATGTGCCTTTGGCCTAGCTGCAAAATGACATCAAAAAGAAACACTGCACTTGACTGTTCAATTGCATTCTTACTAAGAATTCATACCAATGCCTATATAGTTACAGGTACAATTTTCATACTGCTTAATGTAAATGCCTAAATAGACATTTTTCCCCCTGGCAAATATCCCAAGAGTTAAAATTCTATCCATTTTTAATGATGAAGTATTAAAAATCTTAATTGAGTTTCATTCCTTAAAACAAACACTATTATAACTTATTCCTAACCAAAATTCTTCCTATGTCAAAACGGATATTATTTACAGGTCACACATATAGAAAACAAGAATGCTATCATGTTTGTTTACTTTTAGAATGGAAAAAATATCTAAAAGTTCTCTAAACAGTGTGGGTCTTTGTACATTCAAAAGTTTCTTTATTAATATCACTTGCTTTTAATTTTAATACCTAGTAAATATAACTGACATATTGAAACAGCCAGGCAATCTGAATTCAAATGATATCAAGCATATCCTCAGAGTGGGGGAAAAATGCACCACCTAAAAAGCAAACACTGACATCAAAAAAGACTACAAATATCCAGTTGAAGGCACGTGGAAGCATTTACTACATTGTCACCAAAGATTCTCCACTTAGTTCAGAATCAGGAAGAGAATCAGCTCTGGGAATTGTTGATTTGGCCTCTTTCACCAAGGTTCCCTCATTCTCAGTTTCTTCTTGCTTCTCCGGTTCCTCTGTGCCAGATGCTTTTTCAGTCACTTGGCTTGTCTGCTCTGTATCTGATATTTTGTCATCTGTCTGCTCTGTACTGTTATCAAGAACATCTTGTTCTTCTAAAGATTCTGAAAAGATAAACAGTCAAGACTTTAGGAATATGCAAACGACAACTGCTAAATAAGGTAAGCAAGAGATAAGCATATGCACACATGGACTAAGAAATAGTAGAATGGCCTAACATTAGGTTTAAAATCTTTAAAAATATGTACTTAACTGCCCATAGCATATATGAGTTGGTATGAAGGAAATAAAAAAAACAATTTGGGGGAAACAACCCATAAACATACTTTTATCTAAAACCCTGTATTTTCATAGATTTTAGGAACTCTCATAATATTTAGGAACTTTCCTAAAGATGCATTTGAAAGTTGAATGTCCAAATATATCAAAGTCTCAACAGAATTGGGTGTTATAAGACAACAGTCCAGCACTAGATTATGCTTTCTGAAGGAACTGTCTCCCTTGTGCACAGGCAACTCTGTGAGCAATGTGTAAATGTGTACTTTTGTGTGTTTGTGTGTACATGTGTGTGTGGGTGCTATTTCCCACACTGATTTACATCCCTATTATCTAAGGACTGGGGAGGTCTGGATCCACCTTTTCCAAAGGCATAATAGGTCTCCCCTCAATCCTCTGCAAGGCAATTCCTCATGATTCAGACCTCTGGGTCAGAATACGCTACACATCGAGCAAGCTAGAGACACCAGAAAGGGTCTTCTGCACCTGTCTCCATAGCAGAAGCTAAGTAAGGGTCTTGGTCCCTACCTGAAAATTTCCCTTTAAACTCTCTTTTGCATTTCATTAAATTCAAATCCCTTAATAATAATTTAATAATAATAAAAATTTTATTAAATAAAGTCCTTTTTTTTTTTTTTTTAAAGATTGGAACCTAACCTAACATCTGTCACCAATCTTCTTTTTTTCTTCTTGTCTTCCCCAAAGCCTCCCAGTACATAGTTGTATATTCTAGTTGTGGGTCCTTCTAGTTGTAGCACATGGGACACCGCCTCAGCATGGCCTGATGAGCGGTGCCATGTCCACGCCCAGGATTCGAACTGGCAAACCCCAGGCCACCAAAGTGGAGCGCATGAACTTAACCACCCAGCCACAGGGCCAGCCCCTAATTCTTTAAATATTAAAGTTTAAAGAGTGGGATCAGGGAGGGAATGACAGGAGCAGAAAGATTTGGGCCACCCAATTTCCAAATCAAAGATAAAAATCCAGCTTTGAGGTGTTTGTTTTGTTGTTGTAATAAATAGCAACATCCTTGCTAGGAAAAATATGGTCAAACCACATCAGCTAAACAAATAAGCAGATTTTCCTACCTTCACAGAAGATCCCTTATGATATACTACAAATGTGACTGATTCAAAAAATCTGGAGGAAAGGCCTGTCTACATTAGTAAAGAGTTCTAGTTTAGTTCCTTGTATAGCACAGGCCAGAGTTTTGCCAAATAAATAAAATTAATCAATAGTTTTGGAAAGAAATTATGTGCTATATGCACACCTATTAATGTAGAAGTCTTACAAATTCATGGTTTTACCATATCAGTTTTAATACATACAAATTTTCTATATCTCACACTCTTTGCGAAGACTTTAAAAGTATCTTAAAAGAATTATTTCTTTAAACAGATATCTTAGACTCTAGTTTACAGAATTAATTACAATCTCTTTCCCTCTTTTTACATATAGAATGAAAGGCCAAAATCCCACAGTTAGAGACATCCAAGTTAACGAGCTTTTACTGTATGAAAACTTCACATGATCACAAAAAGTAGTAAGGAATGTTCACAATCATATTTGTGCCAAATGTCACAAAAATGCTATTTTTATCTTAATAGAAATTTAAACTGGTATTGCTGCACCAGTTGGAATTATGAAAATCCAAAGTAGAAAAGCTTGTTATTTGAATGTTCCAGCACACAAAGGAAAAGAAGAAAGTACAAATGAAACTCTACAGACATGTACAGATCATTTCTGCTTCAAGAACTAGCAAGTCCTTCAGTGGAAAACTTCAGGAGTCGCCAATGATTTGTAATTCTACTCTCACAGAATTTATCCAGGTAGAATTTATTTTATTTTATTTTTTTGCTGAGGGAGATTCATCCTGAGCTAACATCCACTGCCAACCTTCTTCTTTTTGTATGTGAGCCACCACTACAGCACAGCCACTGATAGATGAGTGGTGTAGGTCCCTGCCCAGGAACTGAACCTGGGCCGCTGAAGCAGAGCGCATCAAACTTAACCACTAGGCCACCAGGGCTGGCCCCAGGTAGAATTTTAAGGGTCATGGTTTCACACAACTCTCTGGCCATAAAGCAATACTTACTTGCCAAAAACTTTAGAATTTGTTATAATTTACTAAGCCTTCTAAAACAAACCAATAAAGTCAAACAAAATGAAAAAACAAGCAACTCAGGATCCAGGACTAAACTCACCAATAAACACGTTTAAGTGAACACAGGCCCAAAGAGTTTGTCACATTCTGTCTGACAGATTGCCTCAGTACTGAACTTCAACAGGAGAGGTATCAAAGTTCATAGTTTATCATCTTAAAGCTTTGTGATATAACTGTTTTCAGAAACAGACACATCACTAGTCAAATCCAATTTAAAAATTCTGGGGTCTTAAAGAGGAGAACTACAATACCTAAATTTTTAAATGTCTACAAAGGTGAACTCTAAGAAATACCATGTGCTGTCACAGTTAGAAAACAGCATCATACACAAAGCTTGCCCGTCAATACTGTATTGTATTTCAGAGAATACAATATATGGAAGACTAAAAATTGGTGAAATGCTGGGTAGGGCTTGAAAACAATCAAAAAGCCTATTAATGACTACTTTTCTTCCCATAGGTTAATTTTCAGAAAAGTAATTTTAATAGCTGTAACACTACAAAAAGCTGGTATGTGTTAGGATGCCTACAATGCAGCCATCAGCTAGTATAAATGACACTAACATTTAGTGTTTGGATGCCAATGCCATTTTGTAAGAAGTCGTCCAAACAAGATTTAAGTGAACTAGGTGTGCAAGATTAACAGAAAATTACATATCAGTTTAATAATGAAAGCAGAGAGCTTTATAACAAGATTATTAAATGTATTCCGAGAGTACTTACTTTATTTCTGTGGGGGTGTACCATTTGCCTGTTCTAATAAAAACAGTAAATTTTTGCTGTGAAGTTGTAGTTTAAAATAGCTTGGTGGTATAAAATACCTAACAGAAGATGTCAACATTTGGGCATCAAATACTAAAAGAGAAACCAGCTTTCATGATCATACTAATTAAACAAGCCTACTCTCTTCTGTGCAGTACCAGTTCAAGACTAAAACTGAAACAAAATTACCTGAATGACCTAATTCCATCTGTAAGAAAATTTTAAAACCAACTTCAGCATCTGTAACACCATGAAAACAATATATTGCAGTGTGATAAAATAAAAAATGACCCATGAAATCTGTTTCTTTCCCCTCTCCTGCCCCCTACCCCACTCCTACTGCAACATTCTGGAGAGAGAAGTTTTTTCTACCACCTGTAACAACCGGCTTCCAGTTGTTTGGGCAAAGCCTCAACTCAGCTAGGAAACTCAAACTCATAAAACTGAGTATAACTGTATAACAAATACCCCTGCCTCATCTATAAACCACACACATGCAAAAACATGTAAGAACGTCATCACCTTAGCTTTAGTTCTTTAGTCTAGCTCTTGAAAAAATAATTTTCTAAGAAAATTAAAGAATAGTCTAGCAAACAATTTCCTATATTTTCCAAAGGAAATAATAATTTCCACAGAAAAATACATGATTCTATTTAGATTATGCCTTTGAAAACCCCTCATATTTTGGTGAATTCATTTAGATTCTTACTTTTTATTTCTTTTTACAGTAATAAAAAAAATTTTGCCTTGCTAACACATCGAAATTTTGCCTTGCTAACACATCGATACCCACTATATGTGTTGACTGTAAAACTTACTCAAAGGAAATTTGTTAAATTAAATGGACAATTTGTCTTTGAACTCACAGGTTTTAAACAGAGCAGTTTTTACAAGATTTTTCTGCCTTAAGGAAAACGGCCAACTTATATTTAAGGAACAAAGACACGAATTTCATCCCAAAACTGAATCCAATGGCACAAGGAATAAAATTCAATTAAATAATAACTACCTATGAGAAAATAGCTCATATTCAACATACAGAATACTGTTTAATTTTTCACCATTGGTGAACAAATCCATTAGATGAGTAAGAACATCATTATTAAGCAATGATGTAAAACTATTAGGTGAAGGTGTTTTAGAAAAGGGAATCAGAAGGTCAAAAGATCTCTATGTCTAAAACAAACATGCAAAAACATACTACAGACAAGTTTACATCGTGAGTAAGCTGTACATAATTGAATAAAATAAAGGTATAAATCTTTTTGGATCTTCTAGTAAATACACAGAATTCAACAGAATTTACATTATCAAATAGTTCAATTTCCTAGGGCATTATAACAAAAAATACTAAAAATAGAATTTTCCCTAGTTCAACATAACCTAATAGTAACAGTATACTGCTTAAAAGAAAGGAAGGGAAGAGCAGAAATTAAATTACTAAGATAAATTTCACCTTATATAAATTTTACTTGCTACTTGTGATAGTATTGATTAGATTCCATGAGTTGTATCATTAGCAAGTTATTCTCAGTCCAATAAAAGCTATCTTCTACTAAAATAATTACATAAGATCTAGATAAATACAACTGAGCAACGAAAACAATATTAACATTTATTAAACATGCTAGCCCAAAATCACTGTACTGGTATACTAACAATGTAGCAACCTCATAGTCTAATTATTACCATATCTAACAAAAAGAATGCTATATACCAGGTATTTTGGAAAACACATTAAAAAAAAGAAAAGAAAAAACCACTTTAATGTGGCGTAGCAGAGATTCAAGTATTACTGTCCTACTCACTTAGCCATAAAAGAAACTGAGGAACCTAAAAGCAGTGCATTACTTTGGCATACCATATCTAGTATGCTCTTAGATAAAAAGGCAATCCACAGTCCTAATTTCTTGTGTTTCTCTAATACTCTATTACTAAAGTATCTAGATACACAGTTCTGGGAAAAATTCTAGGAATTCAAATGAGCAATTAGTGGGAGAAATTTCATCTAGGTCTCCTCCTGTGATGAAAACTTCCCAAGATTTCATATGTTGTTCTAAAGAGTGGTCCAAAAATTTCAAAAGCCTTGTGCCTTAGCCTAAATGCAAAATCTTCCAGTAGCAGAATCAAGACAAAACTTAATTTCAAAGTCTTGCATCATGGATTGAAAAAAAGATTTCTTTTATTAATTCTAGATTATTCATATAAATGGTTATAGAATATTCATTGAAAGAAAAATTCGGATGGAAGACAGCTACCTTTCGGTTCCATCTGTAAATTCAATAACCTAATCTCAGCAGTTTCTGCTGCTATCAAGGAGCTATTTTAGTACTTTAAAAAACCTAAAAATTAAAGCAGTAAAGTTTTCTTTTCAGACCTCAAGTCTCTACACCAGCTTCATCTTTTTATGAGAAATACTTCCAGTTGTTTACTAAAGGAATTCGTCTTGGAATCGATAACTGTGTATCAGTGTTGAGATAGGAGTCTTGGAGAAAAGTTTCAGTCTTCTGGAAAGCCAAAGTAAAACGTGCTCATAGCCATTTTGATGAATCCAAAGAGAATGTGAAAAAGTTACTACTCAACACTATCTTAAGCAAATGGAATTGTTGCTTCAGTTTCTAGCACTATGGAGTTGTCAGACCCTGCCTCAAGTTTTGTCTTCACCTATTAACGTTACCTTATTAGGGTTGAGTTTGAGCCAGTTAGACTTCATTCCAGAGATTTCAGACAGAAAATGGGACATCTGGGGTATTGCTCCTCCTAGATTAGATGAGAAGGAAAGGTATGGCTGGGTGTTGTTTGCTAACTATCCATCTAGACCTTAGCAGAAGATATAAAGCATGGGACTCATTATCGAGAGTTTTATTTTGTTGCTGTTTTTTCTTTTTTTCGTCCCAACTGTTGGCTTTCAAATATTCACTTTAGCCTTCATAAGCAAGGTTACTCTTGGAAAGAGCTTCGATTTTTCCTCTAGGCATCTTCAGTATGAAATTCTTTAATTTTCAGTTCCAAGAGGCTGCAATGGCAAGGCAGATGATTTGCATGTGACAGCATGCAGCTCAGAGCATGACTTAAGCAAAAGAAAAAATCTGATATTGTGTTTGGAGTTGATGCTGCAGACCTGGAGAAGACGAATGCACTGATTCAGCGCTGGAAGTATACAGGCCTCTTGTCATGGCTATCTGTATTCCAATTCATTTTGATATTTGTTAGTAAGCCAAAAGCCAAGCCCAAGTCAACACATGTATTTTCACTCTTCAAAGTTTAAAAAAAGAAGACACTCAAATTTTCAGCCTAAACTTCTAATATCTGAAAATTCCTTGCCTCATATTATTCTTGGTTAAAGCAATTTTTTCACTGATCAAGGCTTTTATAAAGAAGAAATCAAATATACGTAAATGATAATTCCTAGAAATTAAAAGGATGAATACTAACTGCTAAATAAACTATGTGAACTAAACTTTCAATGTGGATTTTTTTTCTATACCAAGTACAGAACCAAAATATCATGGCCTGTCTCATAATTTCAGAAATCTTCATGATTCAGACCTGCTTAAAAAGTAACTCCTCACCTAATACTAACAGCAAGAAATAGTTAACAATTAACAGTCAGATCTTCCATCTCATCTTTTCTATTTTTTTCATGAAAGTTCCTCAAGAATTCCTAAAACAGGATTGCAAGATGAGTTCTAAAACCAAATAAATTCTGGCTCTCTAAAATAAGGTGATTTTACATCAAAGGCATGCATCATCAATGTTAATCTTGTGGACCTTGATAAATTGTTTGTTTCAAAGGAACACCAGTTCTACTGACACAGTCATCCCAAGAATGCAACGATGACTTTTCAATTCCAAAGTTTCCTCCTTTCTGGTACCTTCTACCAAGTCAAGTGGTAGGCACAAATTTATTTTATCAATGTTCATTACAAATCTTATAAGAATTCCACCCTTATAAGACATTGTTTCATAATTCTCATAATCTGCTTCATTTAAATAAACTGAAAAAAATGATTCCATGAAAACATTACTAGTCAAATCTCCCAACAGTTATTAGAAGAGGTCGCTCCATAAACAATGCTTACTTAGCTGTAGCTAGATGCTGCTTAACACAATAGAACCTGAATTTTAAAACTGAAACACATCATACCAATCACACAGGAGGCTACAGTATCATAGCAAGAGCTGATAGATGCATGCTGCTACATCTGATAAATTAATCTATTCCTATCTAAAAGCATTATGCTTTTATTGTTAAATAGCAAACACTATTAGGGGACAAAATTTATTAATTAACATATTCATACCTTCACTGATCTGGTTCTCTGATGAAATCACACTTCCTGAGGGCAAGTGACCAACTGAACTTGGGCCTTCCACTGCCTGCCTCTTCTCAAAACTAAACTCTGGAAGTCTCGGAGCCTGGGGTCTGGTTTTTCTTGCAGGATTCAAGAAAAAACAGTAGGCACATCGAAAAGCTGCAGAGAATTAAAAAAATAAAACCAGAAACCAAAGAAAATTCAAGGACTAATCAGATAACTTTCAGGATCACTTTTGTAAATAGTCAAAGAACCCTTGAAAAGTTAGTTATCCCTTGTGAAATTGGTTTTAATAACATTATGGCAGGTGTTCTAACCAAAGCTAATTTTAAAGTATATTTTCTAATTACTATTAGAATTAGAATATTAATTTTAAAGCAGAAAAGATAGTAAGTTATATATCTAGTTAACTAATAGCAGAACAATAGTGATGTAAATGTATTATAGAAATTACATTTCTAGTCAAAAGAATCACTAGGTATTTTAAAATCCAGAACCTTGCTCATTTGCCCAAGAAAATGTAGTATGCCATATTTGAGAAGCATAATTAATTAAGTATAATATTTTTTAATAGTGGCTGCATTTGAGAACCATTTGAGGAGGTTTAAAAACAATGCTGATGCTTAGACCCTATCCCAGATCGATTAAAGGAGACCCTTTGCAGGTGGGTCTTGGGCATCATAATTTTTAAAAGCTCTTCTGGTGATTCTGATGCACAGTGAAGTCTGAGAATAACTAGCCTAGAGGTTGTACATTGTATGAGGGAAAAACCTTAGCTATCTTTTCTGCTTTGCTCTGTGTTCTAAATAAGGACAATATGCCTGAACAATATATACAGAGACAGTCGCTAAAATAAAATGATTGGCATAGAAAAAATATTTAAGAGTAAAATATTTAAATCTAACTGCCCCATAATTCTTACCAATGTATTCAAATTCTTCTTTCAAGGCCATGCCATTATGAGAAAAACACTGCTGACATATGAGGGCATACCTGCACCAAAAGGAAACACGAACAGGCCAGTTACAAATGCAGACGAAGCCCAGAGGAAAGGCTGCTTTCAGCCATTATGGCTAATTTATATCTTAACATAGCTAAATATGTCATAGTAAACAATACTCTTTAAACATAACCACAGCCACAAATTCAACCATTTTAAAATTAATTTATATGTCAAATTAAAAATAAGTAACAGTCAAATGAATATATACTTACTAAGTTAGCAGAAACACATTTGATAACAGAACACTTAAATTTCAGAATTTCCTAACATATATTCCTGGGGATGATAGACTCCAAATCTGTGGTCAGAGAGGACTGGAAAAGGTGGAACCCCTTAGGGATCCACAATGAATATTATTAAAACCTCGGAGAAGTCTTGCACTAAAGAAATGAATTTAATGTTTTTAGTACAATCCAAAAGTTACTTTCTGTACATCATGATTCCTGTATCTATCCCAGTTACATTTAGACATCTTCCTCATTTTCTGTTTATATACTCTCTCTGTTCTCTGTGTACGTATTTAACAAATACTTGGCCCCATCAAACAACATTCTATCTGTTTGAACAGCATACCATTTATTATATTAAATTCTAGTCCCATTATTAAAATGATAATATTAACCAATAACCTTATCAAATATCTACTCTACTACCCTAAGAATTTTTTAAAAGTCTATACTATGAGAATTATCTGCTCATATCATATCTATCTTCCTAGAGTTACTGTAAAGATCAAATAGGATAATATTGGAAAAGCATTTTGAGAACTGTAAGTGCAAATACATGTAAATTATCTTCATGTTATTAAAATTATCACCATCATCAAGTCCAGTACTGACATCTTCTTATAACCTACCAAGTTTTCACTATTTGTGTTTTCTTCAAGTTTAAAAGTTTCAATGAAATTATTCAATTTCTCTAAAAATAATGTTATAGTAGGTTATAATATAGTAAGGTTACAACATTTTTTCTGTCTTTTATTTATATATATACACATATATGTATGTATTTTCTTTGTTTTATCTAGATACTTTATCTGAACACCTACTGAGAAACAATCAAATATGTACTCTTTTACAAGGCTATAAAATATAATGTTCTAAAATTAGGAAACAAGAGCCACAAAACTATAGAAAATTTAGTGCATCTGCACGCATACACACACACACACCCTCTGACCAACAAACTCTTTCTTCGTTTTCATTTATCTACCACCCTAGTAAACATTACCTGTTCTGCGGACCATCACCAACTAAATATTCAACAATTCTATCCAAAGCACCTCGTTCTCTGGGGAGAATGGGTCTTGCTAAAGGTGGGCCTGGAGGATGAAGACCTAGCAAATAAATAAATACATACAAAACTTATATGTACAAAATACGTTTAAATTTTAATTCAGTTACCAAGAACTATATTTGCTTATCAGAACTTTTAAAATATTTTAACAAAACAAAAATAATATCCTTATAAATCTCTATAGACCATCCAAATTTTCAAGAAAAATACTACACTACAAAAAATATGTTTAAGTATGTGCTATTATATCAGAACCACCAACATAATCTATTAAGAAATGAAACTATGCTGGGTTCTGCACAAACTAATTTTAAAAATGCCCAAACTCTTAACAGCTTATGTAATAATAAATTAGGAGACTTCCACTTTGGGCCATAATAGAGTAATAAGCGTCAGATTTACCTTCCAACGTAAAACAACTAAAATACTGTGCAAAATATATGATACTACAGTTTTAAAGACACTGCATATCAGGCAATGCAGGATAAAGACCCCTGAGAGACAAAAAGCAAGTAAGATGAGCCCTACAATTGCCCCAGCTTGTTGCCTAGAGAGAGTTTCTAGCCAGCAGCTCAGTGAGGGTAAACCCAGGTGAAGTGCATCAGTCTCTCTGAGTTGAGGAGATAAAGCTGGAACTCTGGGGAAGCCAAAGCAGCTTGAGTTCATAAGAAAGAGTACCAGGGATGAGAGCAAGAACACCAAAGATCTGCAGAGGATCCCCAAGACTATTCAGCAGAGTACTGATTGGTGCATGCGTCTGTAAAAAAACTGTAAGAATTCATCACTAGCAGAACTGCGCTAGTGGTTAAAAAGAAATGTTAAAAGAAGTCCTTCAGGCAGAAGGAAAATGAAGCCAGACAGAAAGCTTAGTCTACATAAAGGAAAGAGGAGTACCTGAAATGGTCACCATGTGGGTAAATACACAAAAATTTCATTATTTAAATGTCTTTAAAAGATAATTGATGGCTTAAAGGAAAAATAATAATTCGTTTGGAGGTTCATAACATGTAGAAGTAAAGTGTTCTGACCACAACAGCACAAAGGCCAGGAGAGGAGAAAGTATACTATTGTTACGTTCTTTAACTATATGTGAATTGGTATCATACTACTTGAAGGTGAACTGTGATAAACTAAAGATATATACTATAAACCCCAAAGCACCCCACTAAATAACACAAAAAAAAGCAATATAGCTAACAAGGCAACAAAAAAAGATAAAATGGAATCATAAAAGATACTCAATCCAAAAGAAGACAGAAAATGAGGAGAAAGGTAACAGAATAGATGAAACAAATAGAAAAAAAATAGCACAATAGAAAAACTTAAACTCAAACCCAAACATACCAATCATTACATTAAATGTACGTGGCCTGAACATCCTCATTATGCGGTAAAGATTGTCAGAATGGATAAAAAAGCAAGACCCAATACATACTACTTACAAAAAACCCACGTTAAACATAAATAGGTTAAAAGTAAATGATATAAAAATATATAAATATACTAACACTAATCAAAAGAAATCTGGAGTAGCTATATTAATATCAAGCAGAGAAGATTTCAGAGCAAAGAATATCATCAGAGATAAAAAGGGTAACTTCATAACAACAAAGGAGTCAATTCAGTAACATTACAATTCACGACATAATAATCCAAAACATATATGTGCATCATAACAGAGCTTCAAAACACATGAAACAAAAACTTATAGAATTACGAAAAGAAACAAAGACACAACTATAGTTGGAGATTTCAACAGCTTTCTCTCAATAACTGACAGAATAAACAAACAGAAAATCAGACATGATATAGGAGACTTGAACAACCTTATCTACTACCAATTTGACCTAATTGACATTTACAGCCACTCTACCCAAAAGGAATATATTCTTTTCTAGTGAACATAAAACATTTACCAAGACAGATGATATTCTGAGACATAAAACAAATCACAGTATATTTAAGAAGATTCAAATAATACAAAGTATGTTTTCTGACCACAGTACAATTTAAATTAGAAATTAGCAACAGAAAGACATCAGGAAAATGTCCAAATTTGGATAATAACATACAATTTTTGCATTTATGATCATGAAGGATATTAATCTGTAGTCTTTCTTTTAAAAAACTGAAATTTTAGTTTAAAAAAAAAACTTTTCCACAAAGGAAATACCAGACCCAAAGGCTCTAACCTGTAAATCCTACCAAACATTCAAGGAAGAAATAATATCAATTCTACGTAAACTTGTCCACAGAATTGAAGACGAGGGAAAACTTTCCCATACTGCAAGGACAGTACCACTCTGATACCAAAATAAGACAAGCACATTGCAAGAAAAAAAAATACTACAGATCAATATGCCTAAGGAAAATTGATGTAAACATTTTTAACAAAATTTTAGGAAACCAAAACCAACAATATATATACAAAATAAAACATGACCAAGTGAGATTTATCCTAGAAAAGCAAGGTGGTTTATGTATTTCACTATATGAACAGACATTAAAACAAAAAAATAAACTAAAACCCCATATGAGCATCTCAATAAAGGCGGAAAACCATTTGCCAAAAATCCATCACCTCCATACAATAAAAACCTTCAGCTAACTAGGAATAGAAGGATACTTCCTCAACCTAATAAAGCGTATCTATTAAAACAAAAAAACCAACAGCTGCCATCATGCTGAATGGTCAAAAAGTAATTGCTTTCCTCCTAAGATCAGCAATAAGGCAAGGACACCTGCTTTCAGCACTTCATTCAACCTTGTACTAAAGGTTCTAGCTAGTGTGATAAAGCAAGAAAAAGAAATAAAAGAGATCCACATTAAAAAGGAAGAAGTAGAACTGTCTTTATTCAGAATGTTGACAGTCGATGTAGAAAATATTATGGAATCTACAAGAAAGCTATTAGAACTAATAAGTGAGTTTAGCAAGATATAAGCTCAATATACAAAAATCATTGTATTTCTACATATATTAGCAATGAATAATTGGAAACAGTTAATAAAACAATACCGTTTACAATACGATCAAAAATAGGAAATCATTAGATGTACATTTAACAAAAAAATGTGCAAAACCTATATACTGAAGACTACAAAACATTGCTGACAGAAACTAAAGAAGATCTACATAAATGGAGAGAGATGCTGTGTTCATGTAATAAATTAGGCAATATTAGAAGAGACAAATGGAGAGTGAGAAGTGGAAGAATAACCTAGAATTTACTTAATGGTTTATATCATACAAAACAGTAATAACAAAAATAGAGAGTTACACATTCAAACTTTATGAATTGTAACTTCAGTCTCTGAAAACTGAAAGAGAACTGTTTTCAGAAGATACTCTGGACAGAGACAACACAGAAGAGGGCACTGAGAAAAAAGTGAGAGGATAAAATAAATAAGATTCGTGATGCCTGCCTTTGTAAAACAAGGCAGGATGAACTTAAGAGTAAGATGAGCAGCAACAGAGGTTTACATGGAGACCTCACAGAAAACCCTGAAACAAAATGAGGCCTTGTTGGAACAAGCCCTGCAATATAAGGATACAAGGCTTTCAAAATGACTGTGACAAAACCTTTAAAGGATTCAAGAATGGCTTTAGGGTGGCGATATCATATCACTATTTTAAAGGATAAGAAAAAAAGATTTGCTTTGTAAATAATCACAAACCTAAAAACTGTTACCATCTAAAAAGGGCAAATAATGTCAAAATTATGGCTATTAGTAAATGAAATTTAGATTCTAGAATAAGTTCTTAGTATTACAAATCAAGTATATTTTTCAGATTTCATCAGTTATTGGTTTACTTGTACTAACAACATTCAATCATTATCATCAAAAAATAAACTTGAATACAGACATTAAATGTCATCCTTCATTATCAAAGTTTCAACTTGAATTAGCACGCCAAATTAGATTTTGAAAGCATTTAAGCCAACTTAACTTTTGCTGGAGTATTTTATTTCTATATGTTTAAAATGAAAATGTCCATAAAGGAATCTAGATACATAAAACAACATATTTCATAAAAATATCTTAAACTCCTTGCATATTAATAACTTTTAAAATAACACATCTTTGAATCCATGCTGTTATGAATAACAGCAATTAATACAAACATCAAGAGCAATCATTGTAGGAATACTGGTCATTTTTACACAGCTTGGCAAATTATCAAGTACCTGCTGGTTATTAATTTTCAAACATATGGGAGCCCTGTGGTAATACACATTAAGTTGATTCTCTTCCACAAATAAGGCATAATGAAAAAATGAATTGCTAATCTTCTCTCTAAGAAATCACTTAACTGATTCATATTTTTGGCACTGTACAACTGAAATACAAAGTCTTTTACACAGAAACTAATTAAAAACTTTAGTAAAATATGTTCTATTCACACGATCACAAAATTAAGGCCATGTTCCTTCAGTAACCTATTCTTACATGGGCAATACAGTTCTTATTACTTTAAGTTGTTAAAACTTTTATTTCTTTAAAACTAGTTACACAAATGTATATAATTCACGCATTTTCACAAAAAAAGTTTTTTTATTAAACAACTAAGAACTTTTCAAATCATGGGTATCTCATATCATACAGATAACTGAAAGATGAATAATTTTCAATCAATTTAATTTTTCTCAACTTCACATAATATACAGCTGCCTTAAGGGACATCATTATAAGTTAAGTTTTAAAGTATTTTTTCAATAACTACTTTAAAATTTATGGTTTCATTTTAAAAGTTACATTTCATTTGTGGCCAGCTTCCTTAATTTGTTTATAAATTAATATTTTTCTAGTTTTCTAATATCTTATGTAGCTTTTTTTGAAGGAAAAGCAGGGAAAAAAAATCTGTAATAGTAACATTTATATTACCTATTGGTTCTATTACATAAGTGCGCTGAATACCTGATATCAAATACTGACTGGCCTCAAAATCATTATAAATTATGTTAGTAATTAGTCATGAAATACCAAAGTAATCTAAACTAGAATTAAATATCTGAAAATAAGATAAATAGTTGACTATCATATTCAAGGACCTGACATGGAAATCTACATAAAATAATGTGATCTGCTGAAGCAACAGACTCCCACAGCCCAGAGATACTCCAAAAGAAAGCTGCAGGGTTACAGAATCCATTACACTTGAAAAGCGGGATCTTTCCCTAGACAGCTGCCACACAGAAAAAAGAGAATCCAAAGGAGTGAAACAGCAGTAAAGGCAGTATGTTAATTTAATAGAACTTTATGTTAAAGTATCTGCCAGAAAATACTAAGGTTCCACAGCTTAAAAAAAGAAAAATCTACCAGCCCATATTAACAATAGTAGTAGTATACATCACAATGCAGGAATATTCTTCCTGAAATAGGTTAAGTAATCGTCAGGTTTAAAAATATATGGGAAGAGTTTAGCAAAAAGCATGAATATATTCCAAAAGTGTTCTCTTCTATCCTCATTTTATATAAATCTGGAGCCATTCTAAAGCTGAATATAAAAAGATATGCTATACTGTTACTACAGAATACCACAAAGTTTTATTGCCATTTAAACAAAGAAGCCATAACAGTTAAATGAGCTCAAGAAATAGGTTTCAGTATCACAAGGTGCCAGCTGTAAAGAGTTATGGCTAATTGAATATGGAACTCCTGCTTAATCAGATAACTGCTCTGCTATTTCCAAATGAAATGCCATTTCCATACTGTCTGAAAATGGCCCGTTTTATTGGTAACCAGAGAAAACAATATAAACTGTAAATAACATTAAGTGCTCTGTTTACCCATTCCAGGCACTGAAGTAGCAGGGGATCCGAGACGTCTTGGTAACACATTTGACGACAGGGCTGGAGTAACAGTTCTTTCTGGGGGTCCACCAGGGGCTGAAGTGTCCTTTGGTGGTCCAGGAGATACTGAAACCTGTGGAGGAGGGCCCTGGCTAGAGCTTGCTGGCGTTGGAGAAAGGTTTCTTTGAGCTGCAGTGCGCTGACGAATCTCTGAGAATAAGAATAAAAAGTATATATTAGATTCAACATCCAATAAACCACATTGCCAATACAACAAATCACTTACATTTAATAAGGTTTTGTGGCACCAGAAGACATCTGTAGGGTCAAAACTGCTTATACTAAGAAATCTATAAAATGCCACATTGAAAACTGACTGTAACACAGTACTCCATCTCCGAACCTACAACCCAACTGCATATATTTACACAAACGGCCTTCATCTACCTCTACCGACTGATAGCACTTTTCAAAATAAATTCAAATAACATAAAATCATCACCCAATTGTGTCATGTCTTTTTACAGTAATCTCTCCTAATTTATGATAAAGGAAAGAAACTTTATCAGAATTAGTGAAAACTGCAGATATATTTTTTCAAGACAAAAAATGATAATTCTAAGAAACAAGTGAATAAATATATTCTGGAATTATCAAAAAATTTATGAGGTAATTAATCTAAGTATAGTCACAGAAATGCTGAGAAAGTGTTCCTTACTATTAGAAACCACTCCCATTCTCCCTTACACTATTACTATCTTTCGGGTAAACTTTTTTTGCCAGTACATTCAATTAAAAAGACTTCAACGCTGCATAAACAATGTATCATCATAAATAAATCTTATCTTTTAGTAGCAGAAATTAAAGATTTTCTGTAACAGGGGTTGGCAAATGTGCCAGATCCAGGCTGCTGCCTCTCTTTCTAGTTTTACTGAAACACAGGAATGCTCTTTTGTTTACAGATTGTCTACGGCTGCTTTAGAAGAGTTGAGTAGTTGCAACAGAGACCATATGGCTCTCAAAGCCATTTACTATATTTAGTATCTGGCCCTTTACAGAAAGTTTCATGATCCCCTACTCGATGACATAAAATTCAATTTATCATTCCCCATTCCCACCAATATCTTACTTGAATGTTCGTGGTAAGATCGCAAGTAAAAAAGCCCTTATAGCTTTTTAATTCTACATATCACATCAAATTATAACAAATTCTGAAACTGTAGGCTGAAACTAAAGAAGTTAAATTTTAATTGGCATAATTGGTAAAAATGCATACTTCCAGAAGCAAAATACTTAGATTTGGCCTCTATTTGACATGGAAAGTTCACTGCAATCAAAAGGACAAACTCTAGCATCAGATTTCAGTTTACTACAATCTACTAGTTAAGAACCTAGGCTCTGTGTGGTCAGAAAGGTTTGGTTAGAATCCGAGCTGTAGCTACAGGACCTCAAATGGGTTAACTTCGTTAAGCCTCTGTTTCTTTGTAAAATTAGGATAATATTCTTAACTCATAGAATTGCTATGAGAATTAAATAAGATAATGTCTGTAAACTGACAGCTCAGTTTGAATAGATATTATTTCAGATGACTGTTTTCACACTATTTTCAAATGACCATTTAACTATAATTACTGAGACCAACTAATTTTCCATTGGTTCTTAATTTAATCCTAACCCAGCCACTGCAATAATAAATTACAAGCATGTCACCATTATATAAATGGAATTGTCTTTATATTTGGCTATTTTCCATGCAGTTTATATACAAAATTTCAGATTTTACCTGGACTAATTGCAACCGAATATCTCCTGCAAATTAGCTAGCCACTTAATTATTTTTTTCTCACAAGGAACATTTTAAAAAGTGGTTATACATTAGAAAAGCCATTAAATGCTGCAAAAGGTACTGAGGGCAATGAAATCATGTTAAGATTTGGTCATTTAAATTATTTTTTTAAGTATAAGGCATCAAATATTGTAAATCACTTTTTAGCCAATTTTCTGGTAAAACGCAACTCAAAAAATGACATTTTTCCTCCCAATAAATAAAAGTTCAACATTTATTAGACTATATTAAGAGTAGCTATTATCCTTTTACTTCTTGAACAGACTTCCTCTGAACGTGCACTTACCTTGTGAAAATTAAAGCACTCTTAACATGAAAGGGGAGGTCTATAACGAACTAGTTAACAAAGAACACTATGTCTAGCATTCCAGAAAAGACACTTGGCTTAATAATTTCTAAATCCAAATTTAGGCAGAGAAAGGAGAAAAATGATATAGAAGAGTCAGGAAAGGAAGAAAACAGTTTCATCGTCTTCAAAGGAAAAGCAGGAAACAAAGAGTTACAATATCAATAGCTGAAAATAGTTAGCAATACAATACCACTCTACATTTGGTAAAGTGTTATGAAATATTCTGGTAGGCTCAATTTAAAATATCTAAGATCTATCTACTTTTAGCTACTTGACATTCACAAATGCTTTGTATTATAATTACTCTAAAAAGTTTCTAGGTCTCAACAAAGTAGTCATATTGGTTATATTCAATATTTCCTGCATTTAAATGTAAAAGGCCATCTCCCAAAAAAGATTTACCAAGCATTCCACATCAATCTGGGAAAGTATCATAAGGAGTGTTCCATAAGGTCAATTCTTGATTGGAGGATGTCTTAACATCCTCATCAATGATCAATCAATGAGTCAATAAAAATCATGCTCACCAAATATAAGGACATATCTATATTTTTAAATTTGAAATGAAGCAAATAGAATCAAAATGAGATTAAAAACTACTATATTACAATAAGCAAAAGGAAGAAAACAAAGTTTAAAATAATGATTAAAACAGGATAGCTGTTAAAAGCATAGACTGGGATCAAACTGTCTTGATTTAAATTTTAGTTCCACTCTGTTTACTAGATGTGCATGCAGCCTTTTCCATGTTGATGACACCTCTCAGTTCAGCTTCCTCATAATGAGAATACTTAACCTCTTATGGTTGTTAGAAAGATTAAATGAGATAACCAATGCAAAGAGCTCAGCTAAAGCACAGGAAAAGTACTTAACTAGCTATAACTATTAGAAGTAGTATACATTTAAAGGTTCTAGAGAATATAATAAATCAAAAGCCAAGCAATCTAGAATTTCTAAAGCGATTATTAAAATAAAATATAGATACTAACAAATCAAATGCCTTCCTAAAGTTATTTGTGAACTTGTTTAAATGTGTAAATTCACAATTTATGTAAAAACTTAAATCTATAACTCTAGATTGCTATTGAATAATTCTTTAAGTGACTGTTCTATAATACAAATAATTATCTCTTAATTTATCAGATTTTTAAATACTGATTCTTTACTGGTAGGTTTTGTCTTTGTTTTGGTATTAAGCTGTAGTAGGAAGAACACCATACAGTAGTTAGGAGGCCTGGATTTTCATCCTAGCTGATACCACCAGTTTCTTACATGAACTTAAAAAGTCTTTTTTTTCACTCTGGGTTTCAAATTTCTTTAAAGAGCATGGGAAGAACTACAAAGACAATCCTCTTATTTTTCCCTAGCACTGGTCAAGGCTTTATGAACTATTGTGTCTAGTTCTAAGCCTCATAAAAAAAAATTTCAATAAATATGATTTTAGTAATAAGAAGGAAAAAAAATCTTTAACCCCATGAATGATTCACATATGCAGATGTGAAAACTCTTAAATTTAGGATGAATTTGGCTCTTTATAAATGCAATTATGAGATGCAATTAGGTGGGGCACAGGGATGTATCTTCAGGAGAGTTTCTATTTTTGAATTTATATAAATTCAGATCTCTATTGTCTAAATTTATATCAATACGATTCCTCTAAATAATCAAAATAATAGAGACCATGCATCTAACATCTCTTCCTTATACTTTCAAAATTTCCTGAAGTCTACATTCACTCTTCTTCACATCCTACTCATACTAAACTCTTTTAAAATTCAGCTTCTGCCCCTCTTCTCCACTAAAATTGTTTTCTCAATAGGTTGATGGCTTTTTATTAACAAAAATGACTCCATAATCCCTTCCTTTCCACAGAGGCAAAGCTTTTTGAAAAAAAGAAAAACTCTCCCAACATTTCACTCCTCAACCGAATGCAATCTGGCTTTTGTCCTCCTTCTTAGCTACCACAGTATCACCCACCACTGAACGTACCATTGCTTTGGTTACCAACAAACTTATAACATCACCATTACTGTTGTTATTATAGCTACTCTTTAACAAATCCCTGTTATCTGCTAGGAACTAAACTGCCGCTTTACATGAGTTTACTAATTTCATCTAATGTTTAGACAAACTCTTTAAGATAACTCCTATCCTCAGTTTTCAAAAGAAGAAACCAAAACAGAGAAGCTATGTAACTTGCCAAAACTCTCAGTAAAATTAGAGATGCAGCTAGGATTCAAACCCCAGTTTTTATGACAACAATGCCCTCCCTCTGTTGTACAACCTGCCTGATTCAATAGCCTCATTAGTATTCTACTTACTTGACCCTTTGCAGACTATGACAGTGGATACCATCCCTACTACACCTCAACTTTCTAGATGCCACTTTAGTTCTGCTTTTAACTCTGATAATTCTTTCTTTTTCCTGGGCTCCTCTTTCTGCATCTACTCTTAAATGTTAATGTTCCCTGGGGTTCTGCCACAGGTCCTCTTACTCTATTTTCTCTCCCTGGTTTCACTCAATCCCATGGTTTCAATAACTGTCACCTATACTTCCTAATGATTCCTAATCTGTATCTATAACCTCAACATTTTTCCTGAGCTCCACATGAAACAATTAACTACCTGTAAACTGCACCACCTGGATGTAACTCCCACTCAAGAGATCCAAAATCAAGTTCATTATCTTCTAACACACCTACCACTCCAATTCATATGCTTCTTATCTTGCTTTATTAAAACACTAACACCCAGGGGCTGGCCCCGGGGCTGAATGGTTAAGTTCGTGCGCGCTCCGCTGCAGGCGGCCCAGTGTCTCGTTGGTTCAAATCCTGGGCGCAGACATGGCACTGCTCATCAAACCACGCTGAGGCAGCGTCCCATGTGCCACAACTAGAAGGACCCACAACGAAGAATATACGACTATATACTGGGGGACTTTGGGGAGAAAAAGGAAAAAAATAAAAAATAAAAAAAACACTAACATCCAGCTAGTTACCCAAGTCAAAAACCTAAGTGATATCTTGATTCCTCCTTCCACTCCCCACTTTCCAAATCTAAATGTCAAGTCCTATCAATCTACTCTTAAATCTGAATTATCTATTAAATCTCTTCCTTTTTCAACTCCTTTGCCACAACTTTATCGAGTGCAGGCCTTTATTTCTTACCTATATTAGATGCTATCCTAACTGATCTCCATGTCTTCAGCCTTGCTCTCTCCATTCTCCATGTTACCAAAAAAAAAAAGTGTTCTTTCTAAAACGCAAACTTGATCTGAAATGCAAAGCCTCCAGTGGCTTTCTATGTTCCATATAAGATAAAGTCCCAAACTCACACGAAATCCTTCATAATTATCCCTTCCTCATATAAACCTCTTTGTTTGGGCATATGGCTCTATTTGCAGTCCCTCAAGGTACTGAGCTGTTTCTCTCTCCTTACCCTTGCATATGAAGTGAACCGGAAGAGTCTTTTCCCAACATGTTCTCAAAGCAAATTATTATCAAAATTTATAATGCATTGTGATTTGTGCCTACCTTCATTGTGGTTCTTAGTGGGATAAGATTATTTACATGTGCATACACTTTTTAATCAAGAGCTAATAGACAGGAACTGCATCTTTGTAGCCTCAGGATGTGGCAAGGTAACTGGCACAAAGTATGAGCTTAATAAATGTCTGAAATAAATTTACTTTACTCCTGTATCAAATTCCAACTGCCTATTCCCTAACTTACACGGTGCAGTAGGCAGAATAGCGGCCTCCCAAACACACCCACATCCTCATCCCAAGAACATATAAATATGTTACATTATATGCAAGGGGGTAAAGTTCCAGATGGAATTAAGATTGTTAATCAGCTGAATTTGTTTTGCTTACTGCAATTGAGATTTCAGCCTAACTTTGGGAGACCATACCAAAAAGCTATCTTCAAACAGAAAATTTGCTAATAACACCTACCACTTGCCAGCCTTGAGCTGAGTTTACTTTTTCTGTTGTTCTGCTTTTTAAATTAATAATATATTTTGCTTTATAGTTCTTTATCTCGACATTTACTTTTTTTCATCACCTTCATGATCTATTTCTACTCTAGTTTGTCTCCTACCTTTCTCAACTTTAAACAACACGCACCTTGCAGTTCACCAAGGTCCCATTGGTAAATTACTATTTTACAACATTTAAACAAAATTCATGAATTCTAAAAGAAGTTTCCTTTTATTTCCTTCAACTCAACATATTTATTAAGCAACCACAAGGAGTAAGGCACTACTGAATGGGATTCAGAGTTGTATTAGAGGCAGCAAGCAAAGATAACACAAAATTAAGAAATACATTAATGCAAGGTAAGCACCATTAAAAAGGAACCAACAAAGTACATAAAGGGTTCAAGAAGGAGGAAATTAAACTCAGCGATGGGATGAAAAAAGGGATCATGGCAATGATGGAATTTAAGATGAACATTGAAAAATGGATAGGGATAGAAATACATTTGTTACCTGGATTAAGGTACATGTGGTGGTTTTAAAATAAGAGTCTAAAATTCTCTGATTTCCCTCCCATCAAATGAAGGAGGGGGGATGTCTATGTCCCCTCCCTTGAATCTGTGCTCTGTTACTGTTTGACCAAGAAACTATAGGTGTGTCAGTTTTCAGGGCTACCTTCTGTCCCTTGGGCTGCTTGCTCTTAGAACTCAACCACCATGTTAGGGGTAAGCCCAAGCAACCCCATTAGAGAGGTCCAGGTGGAGAGGAACCAAGAGCTAGCACCAACTTGCTAGCCACATGAGTAAGCCATCTTGGTAGGAGAACCTCCAGCCCAATCAGGTAGCTCCAACTGATGTGAGGCAGAGATGAGCTGTCTCGTGCCAAACCTCAACAAAACTGCAAATTCATGAGTAAAACAAATGAATGGTGTTTTAAGCCACTAAGTTTTGGAGTGGTTTGTTACACAATAGATTAATGTAACAGTATCGGTATGACACTTAAGTAAAGAACACCCAAAACAGTGAATTTTTCCAGGTTTTCTTAATCAAATGTTCATGCTCAAAACAGCAAAATATGAAGTATCTTTCCATTTGCTATCAAGATCAAAAAAGATTCATGATTTATACTTTAATCTTCCATATACTCCATGGAACACAAATGAGTAAACTCTAAAAACCTACTTAAATAAGAAGTTGTAATCCATTTGCTAGAGCCCTTAAATTTTTCTGCAATACTTATTGATTTCAAATTTAGCTGTAGCAGGATACAACTGACTTTTCTTTTGTTAGTTTCACTAGTAGAGATGCAGGGTTATGTATAAAGGTAAAAGAGAATGTACAGGAAGGTGGCTTCCTTTTACAATAAATATAGGAGGGTCTGCTAAGGATGTATTTTTAGCTATCAGTTAGCATTCTTCAATAATTTTATCAGCTTCCCTATTTCAGTCATTCACTCCTATGGTCATACAGAGTCCTAGAACCTTGCTATTAAAAATAACTGCACCCCTCTCAAGTTCAAGCATTCCACTCTCAAACCACATTTACCTTCCCAGCTTACCTCCTCTGTTATTCTTTCAACTCCAAGGGGATCTACAATCCATTAATTATTAATTATTAAAGGCATCAGCAAACTTTGTTCGTAAAGGGTCAGAGAGTAAATACTTTAGGCTTTGTGGACCACATATGTTTTCTGTTGTATATTCTTATTCTTCTTTGTTATTTTTTAGAACACTTTAAAAATGTAAAACCGATTCTAAGCTCAAGCCATATAAAACGTGTTGCCCTTGGCCCAGATTGGCAGGCTGTAGTTTTCAGACAGCTATACTAGCAACACCTTTTGACTGTCTATCATCCCCCTCTCATGTCCTTATTTCCCTCAGGATCATCTCAGATTCCATAATCTATTGTTACAATCACCCCCTTGCATACTTCACCTCCCTGCCTCTATCACTTTATCTAATCCATTAGGCAAAACCCTGGTTAAAACCAACTCTGCCTACTCCATTCCTGTACCCATCCAGCTAAATATCACTGGAAAATACACACAACTATGCTTTAAATTCATGACCATTAACTTGAAGTGGACCTTAGTGTCCCCTGGCATTCCTACATTTTCCTAATGCGTTTACTCTCTCTCTCTCCGAGAGAACTACTTTATGCCTCGTCTTCAGGCCCCCAACATCATCTTCCCTATCCTCACTCTCACTGAGGAAACAGATACTGAAGACAGTTCCCACCACCTACCTCTATCTGTTCATGTTCTCCGTCTCCTCTATAGATGAACTGTGCACAGTCCTACCGAAAGCCAACTCTTCCACTTGTACACTAAATTCCATCTCTTCTTGCCTCCTCAGGGACGCTTCACGCTCAATTGTCCCTACTCTCTCCATCATCAATTATTCAGTGTCTTATAGGACATTCCCAGTGGCATACAAACATGCTATCACTTCTTTCATATGGCATGTTAACCCACACACACAAAATGCTTCCCCTCTAGGTATCCATTTTTCCACTGTCTTTTACTCAAAAGAATTGTGTGTTCTCATTGTCTCCAGCTTCTCTACTCCCATACTTTCTTAGACCCACTCTAATCATGCTTTTGCCCCAATTTCTCTACCAAAACTGTACTTTTCAATGTCACCAAGTACCTCAACATTGCTAAAATCAATGGTCAGTTCTGGACCCTCAACTTACTTGGCAGCAGTATTTGTCACAGATGATCACTACCTTGAAACACTCCAATATCATCCAGGACTCCACACTCTCCTGGGTTTCCCATCTTACTGACCACTTGTCAATTTCTTTTTATGGTTCCTCTTCATTTATTCCCAACATCTTAATGTTAGAGTGCCCTAGGGCGGCCTTGGTCCTTTTCTCTTCTTTCTCTGCATTTACATCCTTGATAATCCCATCCAGTCTCATGGTTTTAATACTAACCACTCACTGGACACTCAAATTTATATTTCCAGCTCAGATAATTCCTTTTTGCTGGACTCATATTCAACTGCTTCCTTAAAATCTCTACTTGGATGTCTGTCTAATAGGCATCTCAAACATATATGTCCAAAATCAAACCCTGTTCTTCACCACCTCACCTCAACCTGCCCCCCCCCCCGCCCCCACCCCAAAAAGTGCTCCTCTTGCAATTTCTACCATCTCAGTAAATGGCAAATCTTCCCAGTTGCGCAGGCCAAAATCCTGGAGGTCATCTCTGATTCCTCCTTTTCTGACCCCATATCCAATCCATCAGGAAATCTGTTGGGTTCCACCTTCAAAATATATGCAAAATCTGATTTAAGCCACCTCCAATGTTACTAAACCAAGGTCCAAGCCACCATCGATGACTTCCTAGATAACTGCAATAGCTTCCTACGTGGTCTCCCTGCTTCCACCTTTATTCCCTTTGGAGCCTCAATGCAGCCTTTCTTGTAAAACATAATTTAGATCATGTCAATCCTCTGCTCAAAACAAAAAACAAAACGAAGTTTAAAAAAATTTGAAACCTGAAGTTCTTAAATTGTCTACATTCTACAAGGCCATAAGATATGATCCTTTGACACCTCTTACTGCCTCTCCTACTACTCTCTCAGTTGGTCAATCCAGTCCAGCCATACTGGCCTCCTTGCTATTTCTAGAACAATCTGGGCATGCTCTCTACTCGCTTTCTGCACTTACTGATTTCTCTGTCTGGAATGTTCTTCCCTCAGATATCTGCAAGGCTTATTCCCTCACTATTTTCATGTCTTTGACCAAAGGTCACCTTATCAATGTGGCCTTCCCTGACAAACTTATTTAAAATTTCAACCTACCCTCACTCAAGGCACTCCCCACTCACCATCCTTTCTTTATTTTCCTCCATCTAACACTATATTCATATCTGTGTGTGTGTGTGTGTGTATGTGTATAATGTCTATTGCCCCACCCCCCAAACAAAATTTGTTCACTACTATGTCCCCAGAGCCTAAAACAATGCCTGGGAGACAGCACACACTCAGTAAACATTTATTGAAAAAATCAAATGAATAAATCAGAAATTAGTACATAGAAGCCAAATTTATTCCTACATACCAATTAAAATCTTTAAAAGAAATTTAATTGTTCACCATCCCCGAATATCTAGATTTCTTTATCCTATAGAAGCTACTCAGGAATTTATACCATGGCAAATCCCATTTTCATTAAATCCAAACTTTATTACTTTTTAATCTATTAAGGACATAAAGTCTTTCCATCTCCCAGTCCATAATTTCTACACAACTAGAATAAATGCTAAGCATCTAAGTACCATATCATTTTATTTAATGTGTATGTGTGTGTGTGTGTGTGTGTGTATACTTTTTATGTTCATTTATTCCTTCAAATCAAATGATGACACTAAGATTATGCACTGATAAAAACCGCTCATAAAAAGGGGTCAGGGATAAACTGTCAAGGTTATCAAAAACAAGGAAAGTCTGAGAAACTGGCACAGCCAGAAGAAGCCTAAGAAAATGGGACAACTAAATGTAATGTGGCATTCTGTATGGAATCCTGGAACAGAAAAAGGACATTAGGTAAAAACTAAAGAAATATGAATAAACTATGTACTTTCAGTTAATAATAGTGAGTCAATATGTTCATTAATTTTAACAAAGGTACTGTGTTAAAATAAGATGTTAATAACAGGGGAAACTTGGTACAAGGGTATATGGGAACTCTTTGTACTAGCTTTGCCATTTTTCTATAAATCTAAAAATGTCCTAAAGGATTAAGTCTATTAAAAAAGAGGGAGGCAGTCAGGTTAGTATCATGTCCAGTAAATATTACACTCTTTTTAGTGCCAAACCTAAGGAAATCAAAGAATACTAGTCTCAAATTTTATAATCAATATCAGTACAATATATATCATTAAAAACTAAGTAATGAAAAATAAAAGAAAGATATCTACTACACATGAATCAAAATTCTAGTTCAGCAATCAGGCAAGAGAGCTAATAAAATAAGGACAATTAGATTCAACTTGGGGAACAGATCTATTCAAGTACCACATACATACATCCTTTAGTGTTTTTTTTCCCCTTTTCTGTTATTTAATTTCAGAAACAGGTGAAAGGAGGAAGAGGGGAGGGAACGAGGTAGAGAGGGAACGAGAGAGTAAGGAAGGACAGAAGGAAGGAAGGAAGAAAGGAAGGAACTAACAATGGCTCAAGCAAAGAAATAAAGACTTGACTTTCAGAAAAACACAGAACTTAAATATAAATAAAATATATGACTAAGTCACCTATAAAAATGATAGGAAGCTAAAGAGATTTGACAGGATTAAACAACAAAACTAAATTATAATTCTCAAAAAGTAGAATAAAGTTGAGATATAGTTTAGAATTTTTTCAAAATAAGGAAAAAATTCCTAACAGCAATTAATTACCATAGACCTGGAAGAGCTAGGAATACTAGAATAGTATACTCCAGAAGAATATTTTTTAAAGAAAAAAAAGGTTATAAGCTTCTTAAGGTCAAAAACTATATTGTATTCATCTCTTTATTCCCCATGGTGTCTGTACATAAGAGTTATTTAATACATCCTTTTAAATGAACGATTCATTTATATTATAGCTAAATGTTAATTCTCCCCTAAAAGAATATCCAAAAGCAGTGCTGCAGGAATAAAGCAGAGAGACCAGCAGTAGTTTTTCTATAATTATGGTATGACATCAGAAGGAAAAAATTTATTTGTGTTTCAAAAGTTTTTAAGAAAAGATAAGCTGAGATTCTTAAAGGAACTTATGTTGCCTAAATTTTAATAAATACTTAAGAATGTCAGTAAAGGGGATCATACAACTGTTCTTTTTTAATAAGAGAGAAAAGAACAGATTTTTTAAAAACAACAGCACAGCTTTCTGCAAAATATCAGATTTTTAAAATGTTTTCACTAGGTTATTTAACAAGTATTTTTGAAAAGTTAGTACCAGTAATAAAAATACTATAAAATTATAGAAATCTGGCCCATAGGCCAAAAAATGTTTTTTATAATTACTAGAAAAAAGTATAAATTGTAGAAAAATTTAAACTAATTATGGAAGTAAGAGTTTCATTGCAAGTATCTATGGCTAATTTATTTTAATCATATGTAAACTTTTACATTTATCAAGAGCAAGCTATTATTTCTATAAACCAAAATCCTCCTTAGGGAAGATGGGAGAGGGTTGGCTTCTTCCCACATAGCTCTCCCATCAGAAAATCTAAAACTATTATGGCTTATTTCATACCCATGGTATTTGCAGATATTTATAAAAGAATTGACTTCTCAAAGTTCTAAATGTCATCTTAACTTTATAAACCAGGCTACACTTATGATGATTTACAAGAATAGAAGTGAAATTCTTAAAAATAGTATACTCTATATTGCAACAAAATTCTTACAAACTATATTATTACACTGTAGAGAAGAGAACAAAAAAGGAAGCCAATGAAAACTCAAAAATATCTTTTCACATGCCAGTCTTGGGAATATTTTATATAACCACTTAAAATAATGACTTTTAAAATTTTACATAATATTTAATGATATAATAGTGATGGCTTCACTACTAATCCAGCAATATAACCTCAAAAAAAAAATTTAATGTTATTTTATAGCAGAAATTCTATTTTTTTATCATTTCTAAATTATTTTAGTCTCTTCCTAAATAAAAATGTTATTTTAGAAAAAAACTTCATATTTGACAAAAATCTTCATTAAGTTCCTCAAAAATAAATCATATAAATGTAAGAATTTTCATAATAACAGCTATTCCAAGAGATTCTTATTTGAAGAGGGAAAAAAACATAAAATATTGCTGAAATTATTTAAACTTCAAAAGATGAAAACCGATTATACAATTAATCTCAACAGATAACATCTATATTTATCAACACACTCCTGTAAAGTCAAAATGAAATAAACTTATTGCCATCCACATTAAGTCATATCCTAAATCAGCAAATATAAATTAACATAAAAGCATTCTATATAAGTTTTCACACATCTCTATCACACTTTTGAACTCACTTGGGTAAATATGGATCTTTCCAACAGCAGCAGCAGTTTCTACAAAGTTATTTACCTTGTCCAGGTCTTGCAGTTACAGCTGCTCCAGCAGATGGCGGCTCAAACTCCTGTCAATTACAATAATGTTATTAGTGACCTATTACAATGTGCAAGTTATAATAAAATAGTAGTGATATCACAGCCTTACCTTTGCTTTCTTTGAGTCTGGATCAAACCTTTCAAGAATTAATTTAGCCGTTTTATAAGTTTCTTTTTCCATGACTTCTTCAAGCTGCGAACAAAAATTTCCATAAGTTGTCACATTTTAAAACACATGTATTATTTATTTTTATAAGTCTTATTTAAAAAGTTTCAAGTGCAAGGCTTAAAATAAACAGCACATCATGTGTCCAGATAACTTGAAAGATTTCCTGCATTCAAATAATTAAAATTCAGATTTTAAAATGGCTTCTAACCTCTAATGTTACTTGTATTTAACAGTTTTACTGCAAGGAAATACCAAATATTGCTAATTGTTTACATATAATGAGGAGAATAATTACATGCACCAACTTCAATAATGGAATGTGCAAAAATCTATCAGCTATCATTATTGGAAGTTATTAGACATGACAAGCAAATGACAGGCAATTCCTCAGATTTATTTCCTCATGACACTTAATGCTATTAATTTAAAGAAGGTCGTTAGCCAAGAGCTTTACAAAATAAAATCTCTGTGCCAATTAACTGCTGTCAGCATCGATTTTAGATTATTTATTAGCAGAAGCAATTAGCTTGCTGCAAATGCAGTGAAAACTAACTGGGAGAACAGCCATGGAATTTGCTCAAACGACTTCAAAAGCTGAAGCTCCCCCTTTTATATTTAGATTCAAACAATGTTAGAGGGAAAAAACTGAACATAGTAAGAATTTAAGTAAAAATTTTATTGATTTTTATGCTCACACTAGGGACTGTCATTAAAACACTTCATTATTATAGCATTTTATTTACAATGCACTCAAGTCACTTTATGGCTTAATACATGGATTTAATCTAAAAAGTAATCACTAGTAAAGTATCATTTTAGCAGTTATGGCCCAATATCAGAAAAAGTTTAACTTTAGTACAAGACAGTCAAGACAGACAGTACAAAACAAACAGCTAATGTGTACAATAAAATGCTTTTACAAAAACTGGAACGAGACCTTTTCCTTCTCAGTGACCACCGATAGCCTCTTAGATTCATGAAATGTCATATTTATTACAAAGGACATTTATTTTAAAATGCAATGCAAAGCACATTTATCAAGTTAAAAATATGCTGCCACAATAGTAGTTAATAGATTCTTCCTTAAAAACTCAATTCAACATTTAAAAAACTAAACTGCTTAGATGAATGATTTATTAACCTTGGTTTAGTGAAAGTAAAACATTTTCCTAATTATTTTAAAATTATGATAAATTCTTAAACAAGCAAGTTTAATTTTCTGACATAAAAGAAATGTTTGTAATCACTTTAGAGTTGAGGAAAGACTGGGAATGGAGAGAGGGCATGATAGAATATATCCCCAAATCAACATAAGCTACATGGAACACCAAAGAACTGAATCTCTCATCTCTACAAATTAATTTTTGATGTTTTACACCAGTATTGTGGCAATAAACTTTATGTAATTATGAAAATGGTTTATATCTGCACAATACAGTAGCCATTAAGCCATGTGTGATAAATAAATGAGCACTTAAAATGTTGCTTGTGCAACTGAGGAACTGAATTATAGTTTTATTCCATTTTAAATAATGTTAATTTAAAAAGCTACATGAAGTTAGTAGCTACGCATTTGGACAGCACAGTTCTAGACTAAGACTAGTGCAAGGTTTAATCAAAAGATTAGCTACAACTATGATTTTTAAAACAACACAAAAACTCAAAACCAAAATGCCACATCAAATGACTGCAATTCCTCGTACATCATTCAGTTAGTGTCTGTGTTTATGTCTGTGTACATGTAAAGTATCTCACATGAAGTCATTTTAAAAATCATTTAATGGATACAAATCCATTCTCCTTTTTTTTTCCATTTACTTCTAACAAAAATTTTCACATAATAGCTTAATTACTCTGTGTTTTTCATAATATTCTATATATGTTAAATAATAATGAATGATAGAATGAATTGTTTTTCTGTGATATGGTTATACCAAAAGTTCCAGAATTTTTTTATTTAAAAAAGAGAACAAACACGATTATTACGAATCAATATTATTTTGACAAGATTATATATTTTGATAACAGGTAAAAATTATTTCTACCTGATATCGACATTACATCATAGAGAACACTAAAAGAAGGGAGAACACAAAATAAAGTCAAAATTTTTAATTTTGAAAGATAATTCTACAAATATTTAATAGTTAAATTATCATTGTTGAAATAAAATTTTAAAACACACAAAGCACTAATTGCCCTATCCAATATTCTAGATCTTTGTCTCATGACACATATTCCAGACGCAGAAAATTTTCTTTCGTTTTGCACTACTAACTTTGGTCAAATTATTAAGAGTGTGCCCAAAAGCATCTTCAATTCAGAGTATTAGGGTACATATTGCATCATCTTTTTACAACAATGAACATATTGTCTGCTTACTCTGATTTTGGTTTTGCTGCTGAAATCAATGTTGCTTTTACTAATTTGGATTTTATGTTATCTTCTGATTTCATATTAGGAGTATTCCACAATTATAAGTCACATCTTTTCTCTCTGCATTTCTTCTGTTAAAGTATATACAAGGTCTGTAGCCCATAGTGAAGATTCAAACACTGGAAATGCCAGCAAACATTATTGGGTAATATGAAAATGTAACATTTGAAACTTCTAGTGAGGTTAACAGTCCTACATGGAATCAACATGCTGAAATTGTCAATTTAAGGACTTTTGCTTCCAAAATTTATTTCTTGGAATATCATTCACAGGATTTTGTATAAAGTATACTATGTTCATAAACTTATTAACATTTATTTGTAAGAATAACTCTCTATTAATAAGAGACAGGGCCCATAAAACATACTTATAAAATAGCCACATAGGTAAAACTGACTAATTAGATTGTGCCACTTCTCTTCTACCTGCTCCTGTCCTGTTCCCAGAAATGTCCACATTAACCTACAGCTCAGCATGGCAGCATTTCTTGCTCTTCCTTTCAATTGACATTAGTGGATTCCTTTGAACCAGTAACATTAATAGTTGATTCTTAAGCTTTAATTCTCAGAGAATTATAACACTTCTTCCCATGTTCCCAATTTCTTAACTGATTTTTCTCAAGATTTTAAAAAAGAAATTTCCTGAGAAATGCCACAAAGAAGTACCATAGAAAAACATTATTCTGGAAAAAGCACAGCATGTTCATGAAGCCACTTAAACAGGTCATCTTGACTCGTTTTGATGGATCTTGATTTTGAACTGTTTAGATGAGAAGCTTATAGATGCAGAGGGATTATCTATTGAACAGTGACTTTTTAAAAAAACAAAAAGTTTTTTTAAAAGACCACAAAATACGTGAGTGGCAAAATGCATACATCCAGAACTGGGAGTGTTTTCGATAACTAAAGTTTAACTTCTAGCTTTATTTTAATAAGTAAATACTTAGATTTAGCTCTTAGATTCAAAACATTGTTGTCACTCGTTTTTCTAAGAAATTTGACTTTTTAATCAACTGATAATTCAAGTTTATTGTTACAAATTACACTTTTACAAATTACAAATTACATTACAAATCTATACAGATTAAAGAGATGCATCCCTAAGGAAACCACCTCTAATAAAACATCAAGTAGTAAGTATAACTTGTATTAATTTTGTTAATGAAAGAAAAGGGTTAGGAATTGGATAATTTTAGACTGATAAAGTTTTTTTTCTTCAGGTATTTCAAAACAATAAAAGTATTTTTAAATCTATAAATGTAGAGTTTAAACTTAAACATCAATAAACAAGATCAGTTTTGATTACATTTAGCTTTTGCTCAAAAGCAACGTCCCTTCTTTTTCCTCTCATCACCAGCACAATCATTAGCTAGCACTGTGCTCCTTACTAACTCACACTTAACACCTATTGTTCTAAACAAAGTATAAAGCTACTCAAACAAAGCAGTTCTGGCCAGGAACTAGTTCCCAGTAGCAACAGTATAATAACCACAATGGTCAAGTCAACGCAAATTGTGTTCCCTAATTAATAAAATGAGTTAGAGCAGCCAACTTCTTTTTTTAATCATACTGCAAGAGAAATGCCATACTGAACTATTCTGTAATATCGATGCCTCATGAACCATTTAGATATACACAACTATTGAACCCTGAACTGAATTTCCAACTGTCGGGCGTAGATAGAGCATCTTTTATGTTGTGATTCCTTTAAGGGCTATTAAACAAGTAAATAGCTTGGCCTGCCCTTTCACAGCATTTACCAAGTCTGCTCTGTTACTCTATTGAGAGTTTTTCCCCAATCATATGTTCTCCAAGTTTCTGTTTTCCAGTCATGTGATGCCACTGACACTGGGTCAGCTTCTCATCACCTAGAATTTTTTATTTTCTTTTGTTTCTTTTTTCTTTTTTCTTTGGCTTCCTCCTTGTCTTCGCTACCTTAGTCAGTATTTCTCCATTTTGGTACAAGTCGGGCTTGGCTCTGATCACCACTGCCAGCTCTTCTTTTTTATGACATCACCAAACCAAACCAATAATATCACAACTTCTCTATCACTGAGAACCATCAGTATTTCCTCACTTTGAATTTCTGGCTGTTCCATAATGTACAGAATGCCAGAAATATAATAAGATATAATAGGAATATATGTTTCAATTCAGGCCCATCAAAAATGTCAATGTAATTTTGCTAAATACCTCACAGAACACTGAAGAAGCATCAAACAAACAAAAAGATAAAGAATCCTTTCAGAATTAAAGTTCCTTTATTTTTCAGGTACTTAAAACCCTCAGAACAATTTTTGACACTGATCTTAACCCTCATAATTTTCACTAGTTTCACACATAATTGTTACTTATTACGTGTTAGACTAAAATACATTGAATTGATCATTTGTATCTGACTAAATTTCATTAAGTTTCCATATAACATGATATTGCTAGTAATTACCATTTGCATACTTCAAAAATAATTATATGAAAAAAGCATATGCAAATTCAAGTCAAACATCAACTTCAATTCACTTATTAGAGACCATCATATATCAGCCTCTATATATCTAGGGCCCTTCCTCTCTTACTTTTGGCCCTCTTTCCAACACATCGGAAGGATGGCCCCCCAATAGATACCCATGTGATCAGCATTGCTGATAGAAAACGGAAGAAATCAAAGAAAAGAATTTTCCATCTCTCTTCCCCTTTTCTTCAGCCTTTTCATGTTAAATTTGTCTTCTACAACCAATCTTCTTGATTCTCTCTCTCCCAGCCTACCGCATCAAGAAAACCTGAGAACTGACATATGTAGATATTTGGTCTTTTATTGGCCCTAATAATCAATCTAGACACCCACCTTTTTACCAATGTTCTCATTTAGTCCTCCAATATGATTCATTTACTTACTTCTCAGCTTCCAACTGACATAGATTCTCAGAATCTCAAAAGTCCATCTAACTACTTTTTCCTGTCAATCACTATTAACTAGCAAAAATATTCATAATTTAGCTTCATCATTAAAATGCTATCTAAAAGCATACTTCTTCCTTGGAGAGTCATTACTTACAACATATAAACATTAATTATTCAGTTCTTAATTTATTAGTTTCATATAAATTAACTTTAAATAAAAGTTAACTTACGATTTTTTTCTTCTGGGATTTTAAATCATCCAATGCTTCATCTAGAAAACAAGATTTAAATCAAAGCTAAATCAGATATTAAGATAATGAGATATAAGAAAAAATCATGCCAAATGACATACATTAAAAAACCACAAGAAAACTTTCTCATTTTAGGATTTCTCGCTGATGTGTATAAACAAATATTACCTCAATCTTTACTCATATATATTTCATATTTTTGCCTATTTTATATACTGCAAGCTAAGTAGGGAAAAATGGACTTTACGTAGAATAAAATACCATTCCAAATTTAAAAAGATACATATTTTTAAATGTTTTCAGAAACATTACTATTATTTCTTCTTCCTTTCCACATCTCCTTCAACATCTCACTCACGTTAACTTCAAAATTAATACCCAAATCTCTTTTCATACATTGGTAATAAAAATGTTCTCTCTTTGTTTATAAGGAAGAAGTGCATAACTTTTTAAATTACTCAACCTTTAAGATATTGAGCGCTAATAAGGAAAACCTTTTGAAAATCGATAGTATTATACCTGAGGAAGGATTCAAAAAGGAAGGGGATACTTTTCAAAATTAAACTGTTCTAAGGTGTGCCTGCTTATTTAGGTTGGCATGGTGGAACATGAAGAATTATTTCAAAGAATATCATTTGTGAATGTCAAACATATATTTTACAAATTTATCTTAGGTTTCTAGTCTTTCTCTAGAAATATTTAACTGTACAATTGGGAATGCAATTCCAGCTGGAAAAAAGAAAGAGTCAGAACTTGATTTAAACATTTTTGCAAACAGAATTTAAATAACTGTTCTTAATTTTTAATCAAGTTTATAAATAAAACTGTTATCTCTTCATTGAAGTTTTGGGGTAGCAAACATATGAACACCCAATTCAAAGTAAAAGTATGTAAAACTCCAAAGAAATACAAACTTATAAAATGATAATTTTACTATAAAATTTTTTTTCAAAATATATTAAGTAGTCTTTAATGTGCTAGCAGACTTATTACTAAAGAGGAAAAAAAACCTGCTGACATCTTTAAAAAGAATAGTCATCTTTAGTTAGCTAAGACCAAGCCAAATATCTATCCTTTAATCCACAGGTCAGCAAACTTTTTCTGTGAAGGGCCAGACAGTGACTATCTTAGGCTTTATGGACCAACAGGTAAAATCAAATTGGTTATTTTAAAGCAAAAGAGAAAACAAATTTCCACAAACTTTTTATTGACAAAATTCAAATTATATAGTAATAATTGAGTTTAATTTTTTGTAATACAGGTCTACCAATGAAAAGGAAGAAATTATTTTCTTTTGGGTAGGAGGATAAAATTTCACTTAATTGAGGTTCAAAGCTAGTGTTCCCTATTATCACAATTGATTGCAAATGTTAATCTGTTAATGTTGATCTGTAATGAGATTTTATGCATTTGATTATCAAAAATTTTCTTTCACACAGATAGGTACTGCTAAAGGTTGAAATCAATCCACAACCACATGATTTAATTTATTGTATGGAAGGTACCCATAGAATTCTTTAGATTCTTGATATTTGCCTGTTATCATGTCATTACACTGCAAATTAATCACTTCCAAGTGAAGATTAGTGGAAGCTGCTCAATTGTACAGTTAAATGGATTTTGAAATATGGAAATTTCCTTTGCACTTGCATGAAGTCTGAAAAACACTGCTGGAACTGGCAGTTTGAGCTCAGATAATGTATCTGCTACACTGTGTTAGAATGGAGATCTTGCTTCTTGTTTTGACTTTTCATAGCACTTTTTAAAAAATTACTTTTTGTGATTACAATGCTATTTGTTTCCTAAATAACTTTACGGCAGTATAGGTTTCCCATATAAGCAGTGTTTTCTCTTGCAATCTTAGGCTGAATTCATTAAGAACGACCCTCAAGTCTGCAGCAAAAGCTAATTTCCAAAGCCAGTCAGTGTTCAATCATAGTGATTGAAGAGGATTCTTCTCATTCAGAAAAATTTCAGTCTGAGCTCGGAGCTCAAAATATCACAGTAAAGCTTTACCATTGCTATGCCATCAAGCTGCTGCGTAGTAGGGCAGGTCAAGATATTCAGCCTCTACTTCTGATAAAAGTTTACATAACTGACGACAGTTAAGTCCATAAGAGCAAATGAAGTTCTCCATTAACATTACTACCTCAAGAACACATGATAGGTTCAAACACGCTCTGCAAAGTACCTGCTGTCAAATAACACAGTGAATAACTGTAGGTTTTAACACCTTAGAGTTCACAAGCTTTATAAATTAACCCGACTAAGCCTTTTTCTGCTACTCATCTACATTTACCACCAAGAGTTGTAATACATCTTAGCAGATTCCACTTCAGGTTGTACCGTTTTTTCAACTTTGAAAATATTCTCTCCTGGAGTGGTTCCACACATACTATTCATAGAGGCTAATTCTTCAGCCACTTCAAGCTCAGTACTGACTCCTCAAATAAACTACAATTGAGTGGTATCGGTAACATCTGTCAACTCATCTACAGCCAAGGAAGATCACTTGAAATTATTTGCCTTGTTTTTAAATTGACTATGATGCTTTCAACATTCTCAATTCTTTAAGAAATTGTTCTTGCCAAAAGGCTACTACTCAAGCAAGTATATTTTCTCTGAACACACTTCCTAAGCTGCTGCAATCAAATGCAATTTCATGAACTCGCCATTGATTAATGGCTTTCTTTGCTTCACAAATAAGCCACTCAGAAACTTACTTTGGTCAAAGTTCCATTTTCATCTTTTATTTTTATGAAGAAATTCTGCTATGATGAGATATTCCATTTTAAATGCTCTAATTTTTCTGGACATTGCTTTTTTGTGAGTTAGGAATATCATGTTGAGTACTTAGTATGGTAATGTCAATGTATAGGAGCATTCTTTTAGCACAGCTGTAATATCATTGCATAATAAACACAATACTTTGCATTTTGATAAAAATTAGTCCACCTTCCATTGCTCCCCTAAAAGTGCAACATTCAAAGTCCAATTTTCTCTTCTTTTCTTGTTTTCACATGATGAGTATGAGCTGGTAATAAAAAAATAAAGTGTCGCAATACAGCAACATACATGGTACCTGAAAGGCTGTCAAGTCAAAAACGTGTCACTATGATTTGTTGTGCATCCTGCAACAGTCTGAAGTGTTGAGAGCACCATATGCACTCTGTCCAAACTCCTCAACTCTGCCACTATGGAATGAAAGCAGCTATAGACAACATGTAAATAAATGGGCATGGCTGTGTTCCAATAAAAACAGAAATTTGAATTTCACACAAATTTAAATGTCACAAAATATTATTTTTTGAATTTTTTCAATGATTTAAAAATGTAAGAACTATTCTTAGATCATGAGCCATGCAAGGTGGTGGGTAGGACTTGCCTCACAGGCTATAGTTTGCCAACCCTCACTTTAATGTACACTAAGTTCAACTTGTAAAACAGGAAATAAAACTAATAGAAAACAAAAAGCAAGGACATAACCAATAGCTTCAGGCTTAAATATATATATATATATACATATGTTGTACCTGACTTCATGCTAAAAAAAAAATGTGTAATACTGCAAGACAATCTTTTATGAAGTCTACTTTAAGTGTGCAAGCAATTCAAACAAATTAGTAAAATTTTTTAAGTGAAAAAATCCCTGAAATAAACTTTTAAAGCAAAAACATCCCTTTATATAACAGCCACGTCCTGAAATGCCTATTTGTAAATTAAAATATTTGCTCATTCGATTTCCTCAGAGAAGTAATTCCAAGGACTCTTTTAAATATTATTGGAAAAATACCATATGCTTAATTTCCTTAATCTGATAAAAAGCATCAATTTTTTTTAAAACTACAGGAAACATCATATTTTTATGGTAAAAATTAAAAGCTTTTCCACTGAAATCAGGAACTAGACAACTATATCTGGTATTTCCACTTCAATTCCATATTATACTGGGTCCTAACCCACTAAATAAGGCAAGAAAAATTTAAAAGGCACGAAAAATAAAAAAGAATAAGGATTGGAAAAGAAAAATTAGTACCATCAGCCGACATGTATATAACACTTTGCAATTTTTACATGCTTTCACAAATAATACTCATAACAGCCCTGCCAAAACAAAATATTTGTTTCCATTTTATAAATTAGGAAACTGAGGTTTAGAGAATTTGTTTGCAGGACAAGAAGATGGACAGTGCGGCTGAAGCAAAAGAGAGAAAAAGGAGAGTGGAAGCAGATAAAGTTAGAAAAATGAGCAGAAGTCAGAAAGCTGGGATAAGGAATCAGATTTTACTCTGGTTGCAATAGAAAGCAATTAGAGAATTTTAAGCAGAAGAGACACAACATCTGATTTATACCTTAAAAATAGACTTGTTAGGAAGCCACTGCAGTAGTGCAAGAAGAGATGATGATGACCTGAAGGAGAATTGAAGTAGTAGTAAAGAAAGTTAGAAGTGGTCAGATTCCAGGTAATTTTGGAGGTAAAGATGATGGGACTTTGAAAGGGAGAGAGAAATGCATGGTAGATTAAAGGGAATATGGAGTCAAGATAGAGCTTTTTTCCCCCAGATGATTGTACTGAGGCAGGATTAAAGCCAACAGGGACAATCCAATAGAAAGTGATGATGCAAAAGAGAGGACAATCATAGGAAGAGATAACCATGACAAATAAAAATGGCAAGCAATAGGATATGTTGGACTATAAGAGGAAGTCATTCAGTGTAAACCTAATTCTGCCTGCTTTGTTTTTCCAAAAGGACCTGACATGGCCATTGAGCCTGCATTGTATATCTGCTTTAAGCATTTGCTATGTCCCAAAGACAACAATAAATGGCCTTAAGATAAAGGTGCAACTTCCCCCACATTGGCATTTCCTTAAGGATAAGCATCTCTCCCTAGGCTAGGAACTGATTCCTGTGACCACCCAGCTTGAGACAACAAAATTGCCACCCTGCTGTGTCCACCGAGACCAGCAGACCTACCACCTGCTGTGTCCATCAATTGCTGTGCCAAGAGAGCAGCCTCATAATTACTGTAAAAGGGACATTTCAATCATATGTGAAACCTTCTCTTTGAGGGTATATAACCACTCTGTACACCCCACTTCTTTGGTGCCCTTTCTTCCTTGGGGAAGGAAAGCCCCAGGCTATACAATCCTCACATTTGGCTCAGAACAAACTCACCCCAATTTTCATTTATAGATTGGTTATGGATTATTTTTGTTGACAACCACAAGGGCAAAGTTCTTGAGATGTCCAGAGTATCTAGAATCCAGAGCATAAACGGAGGGCTTAGGCACAGATGGGATCAAGGTCAGTCTTTCAGAATATCATGAAGGATGACAACACACTGAGTAACAGATGGACTTAACTTGATGTATTTGGTGGTAGAGGTAGCTCTCATCTGTTAATATCTATTTTCTCTATAAAGTGAGACAAACAGGTGACAGTGGCCAGGTAGATTTTGTGGGGGGGTTTTTTGTGGCTTTTGAATTTTTTTTGGTTGGTTGTTTTCATTTTGGTTTGGTTTTTGGTAGGGAGGCAGGTATTAGTGATTTAAGGAGAAATACAATCTCAAACAATGCTTTCAAAGAAAAAAATAGTGAATTTCCTAGGGAACTAACTGTAAAATAGAACTGTGTAGTACTGTTGACTGCACATTTGATATTTGCAATCATAGATTTAAAATAAGTCTGGTCAGCACATTGTATGATTTTCTTCTAACAAATTTTAGCTTTTCTGATGCAGGCATAGATTAAATATATAAATGTTTTTAACCAGGATAAGGTTTTGCCAGTCAAAGATTAAGCATTTAATTGTAATTAAACAAGGTACAGTTTGCAAGATTAGTAGGATGATAAGAGGGACAAAGGAGTCAAGAGTGTCTGCAAGGGGCTGGCCCCATGGCCGAGTGGTTAAGTTCACATGCTCCGCTGCAGGCGGCCCAGTGTTTCGTTGGTTCGAATCCTGGACGCGGACATGGCACTGCTCATCAAACCAAGCTGAGGCAGCGTCCCACATGCTAGAAGGACCCACAACGAAGAATATACAACTATGTACCGGGGGGCTTTGGGGAGAAAAAGGAAAAAATAAAATCTTTAAAAAAAAAAAAAAGAGTGTCTGCAAGAGATGGTCATTGGGCTAGACCACAGAAACTAAACTGAGCAGGAGACAAGTGATGAGCAAGGAGGGCAGTTTGAAAGTCATATATCTGTATGAACCTTACTTGGATCTTGAGTCAAACAAAATATTTTTTAAAGCAAAGGACATGAGATAATTGGAAATTTAATATTTTTATATTAAATATTTTGACACTAAAATTCTTTTTTAGGTATGATAATATATTGTGCTTTTTTTTAAAGTCTGTTATGAATAGATATATCTGGGGTATACTTCAAAATAATACAGGAAGTGAAGAAGTGGATGAGGGTAAAAATGAAACAAGATTGACCATGGGTTGATGATTATTTAGGTTGTATGATAGGTATATGAGGGTTCATTATACTATTCAGTCTACTTTTGTATACCTTTGAAATCTTCCATAATGAAAAGTTAAAATAAGAAAAACGTCACACATAAAGTTCATTTTAAATGAAATCTGCATCTTTGATTAATTACAACTCATAGTTTTAAGACCTGAAAATCTTTAAAATCTGTACATACACACAACAAATACAGAAGGAGATTTTATCATAACTTGTACATTTCAACAAAAACAAAAGCCTAGGGGCTGTGAGGTTAACGAGAATGGTGCAATTAATAGAAAAAATCAAAGATATGTAATTATACTTTATTCCATAGTAACATAAGTTTTCTATAAAGATTAATTTAACAAATATAATTTCTCTTGATTTAAAGAAATGAATTGTGTAAAAAAAATTCTAAATGAATAAGACAGAAATAATACGAATGAAAAACAGAACCATCCTGATCACTCATAACCTTTCTTATGCTTTAATCAACTCTTGAATATTTACCATGTCATTTCAACATACCATTTCACAAACTGCCATTCAATTACAAACAATGCACTATCAGATGGGTTTTTTAAATGTATTTATAAAAACTAAGAAATTAAACTTACTATTTCTTTCTGTTCTCTTGGAAAAGAAGAAAATAAGCACTGTTCTTATGCTCCAGATTCTACAAAGGAAGTAAAATTCAGAAACAAAAACGATCATTAGGATAAATGAATAAAAAGGCATATAAAATGAAAACAAACACACATTTCCAATTTGAGTTAGGTACATTGTTTCCCTTTATATTTTGAAAATCAAAAAGTACTCCTTTCAGAGACCATCAGAAAGTCTACCGGTGCTTTCAAAGGAGACAAAATCTCAATCTAAAATCCATGGACTTTCTGAGGGTCCCTCTGAATCGCAAAATCGCCTTTGTATGTATAATTGCATTTCTTTGGAAAGACCATTGCTTTCATCATTCTCAAAGGGGTCTATGAACCCCTCAAAAATTAAAAACAAATTATAGAATGCCTTCTAAGTAAATATCAACTCCAAAAATTTGTCTAACCCATGCATCAAAGTAAAAAGGAGGTTTTACAAATCCAGAGCATTATACAAATATAAGTTGCTGCTCCTTCCTTATTATTTAACATTGGAGAGATCTGGAGCTTTCTGGAGGGGAAAAAAAATCTTACCTTCAAATAAATACTGATAAAGTAAACTCAGCTAAACAGTTCCTTCCTAAGATTTTATGAGGATAAGTCTTTAGGCTTTGAATTAGTAAGACATCAAATTATATTAAAAGAAAATCAAAGAATGATCCTAATCACCAGCTTGTCAAAGTCATCTCTTAAATTCAGTGTAAATATAGCAAATATGTCTTTCTCCATAGAACACAGCAGAATAAGTATAAAAACATTCATCATGTTATAAAAGAAATACATTGTATTTGAATATAAATTCAGATAATAAGTATGAAAATTAGTTCTCCATTGAAATATATCATTGCTCTTCTTGGGAGTCAGCCTGTAGGGCAGGCAACAGTGAACTCTATCTCCTGGTATTCACACCTTGGTGTAGTCCTCTCTCACCAGCGTTGGTCTGTGTGACCAACAGCATATGGCAGAAGTGATCGTATGTCACTTCAACATTAGATTATAAAAGACTGCAGCTTTCATCTTGGAACTCCTCTTCCACTCACTATCTTTCTCTCTCTTGGATTACTCGGCCTGAGAGAAGGCAACTGCTATGACACGAGGACATTCAGGGAATTCCATAGAAAGGCCCACGTGGTGAGGAACAAAGATCTCTGGCAAACAGCCAGTGAGGAGCCGAGGCCTGCCAACAACTGCGTGTGTGAGCTTAGACTCCAGCCTTAGTTAAGCCTTGAGGGACTGAAGCCTCAGCCAACAGCTTAACTGTAACTTACATACAAATAAAAGACCCTGAGTCAGAACCACCCAACAAAGCTGCTCCCACATTCCTGCCCCTCAGGAACTGTGGAGATGATAAACATTTATTGTTTTAAGCTACTAAATTCTAGGGCATTTTGTTACACAGCAATAGATAACTAATACATGCTTTTTATATTGTGATGATTTATTTTTAGGATATGAAAACACCAAACAACCAGTACCAGATTGCTATATGGTCCTTGGACAACTATTTAAGCAATACAGACACTGAACATTGTCCTTATCAAGGGAAGGGCGATGACAGAAGAGGTTAACCGTACTGCTCATAACCCTCAAAGGATCCTACGATAGTAGAAAAGTCCCATACTATTTCTCCACTGCAAAGCCACTGAAACAGTGGCAAGCTGATAGAGATGACTCAGAAAAAAAGTACAGGGAAAGAAAATAGAGACACAGGAGAAGGAATTGCAGAGATGGTAGCTATAATTCTGTAAGAAATCAGCAAATTTCCTTAAATGAGTAGACACTTTTTTAAAAGTGTATATAATTTTCAAAGGGTAGAAACTACAAGAATTGAAATATATTCCCTTACTTCAGAATAAAACTCACTAATGCCCCACTTTGTGAACAATAAATTCTCCTGTTCGTTTTTATCACAACTACTACTGGAGGAAATGAGCTGACAAACAATACATATTTCCATGCGTCAAGTCTTCAAGACTTTAAAAGGTAGAACACATAGAATTAGTTATTTTTTAAAGCTAAATTAAATTCTTTTGTATTTTTAAAATAAAATTTAGAAAAAGAATTAAAGTATTTTAGAAATCTATATTCTAATTATCCCAATAAAGGTTTTGCTCTCCCAATAATTAAATATAACTTATAAAAATACAGCAACATGTTTTGTGAAGATGTTACAATACTATTACTGACACCTACTTTGAGAATAGTGGCATAATCCCCATTTCCTCCTTCTCTTCTTAAAAATCATCCAAACAAGGAGAACAAAAACAAAAACATAAATTCCTTTTCTGATAAAATTAAGATAGAGCTAAAACACAGCCCTCAAAATATGTGGAAGGGCTCGCAAAAGCAATGGAGATGATGTAGGGGCTCAAAACAGTGGAAGAAGAGAAGGAAAACTGCTTCTCTCACAAAGAGGTAGCAAGATAAACTTCTCAAAGTGTAAAGCCTAAAATCCATGTTTATAACAATGAGAATGAGATACACATGCTACGGGCAGAAACTCCTCAGTTTGGTTCCCACAATGAAACAGAGAAGACAGAGCTTAAAGGAAATCATTCAGGAATGCACTATTTACAAAGAACACTCTATTTCTATGGCAGCAGGAGAGAAAAGAGGTTTTCTATTACAAAAAAAATACAGTAGCCTAACTCTATTGGCTGGGGAAAGATAAAAGCTGAACAAACTAACACACTTATTCTTGGATCATAAGGAAAATTCTAGACAGCCTGGAACATAGGAAGACACACCTCCATACTCACACACACTTCCTACAAATAACTAGGCCAAAGTAAACATACTACATAGTTAGAGATTTTTTCACAGTTATAAAAACCAAAAGCAAAATAGAAAATTATGTTTCAAAACTTAGACTGTCTTTCATTTCAATAAACATAAGTGAGCTAAACTCACCAGAGGAAAACAAAAAGACTTTCAGACTGGATCATAAAACAACATCCAAGCCTACAATGTAAACTGACATCTAAGTGGTTTTGAAGGTTGAAAACAAAACAAAGGGCAAAAGTATACTAGGCAAATACAAACAGAACAAGGGTTGTGATCTTAATACCCTACAAGGTTGAACTTGAGATCCCTCAAAAAAAAACTTTAAACTAAAAAAAGGTCACGTTATAGTGTAGTGTTAAGAAGGACGCAGTTCCTTTCCAACGAATGGTGCTGGAGCAATTAGGCATCCATGGGCAAAAAAACCCCACGAAAAGATGTTCAACATCATTAGCCATTAGGGAATGTAAATAAAAACCACAATGAGATATCACTACATACCCACCAGAATGATTAAAACAGAATAGAAAACAGTGATAATACTAAACGTTGGCAAGGATGTAGAGAAACTAGATCACTCACACATAACTAGTAGAAATGTAAAAAGTACATCTACTCTGAAAAAAAGTTCAGCAGTTTCTTATAAAACTAAACATGTACTTACCATATGCCCAGAAATTGCACTTTTGGACATATACCCCAGACAAATGAAAACTTACGTTCAGCAACACCTGTACACAAATGTTCATAACAGCCTTATATGGAATAGCCAAAAACTGGAAACTATTCAAATGTCCTTCAACAGGTGTATGATTAAACAAACTGTGGCACATTAATACCATGGAATACTACTCAGCAATAAAAAGGAACTGCCGATACACTTAACATCTTGGATGGATCTCAAGAATATGCTGAGTGAAAAAAGCCAATTTCAAAAGGTTACATACCATGTGATCCCATTTTATAACATTCTTGAAATGACAAGATTATGGAGATGGAAAATAGACTAGTGGGTGGCAGGAGTGAGAAATGGAGCAGGTGGAGGAGGGTTGGTATGACTACAAAGAGGTGGCAAAAAGAAGCCTTGTGGTTTTGGAACAGTTCTAGATCTGAATTGTGGGGTAGTTACATGAAGCTACACGTGTGATAAAATTTCACAGAAATATAAAACACACACACAAATGAGTGGTATGTAAAACTGGTAAAATCTGAATAGGCTTTGTGAATTGAACCAATGTCAATTTCCTGGCTGTGATATTTTACTATAGTCAAGATGTTACCATTGGGGAAGGCTGGGTGAAGCGTGCACAGGACCTGCTTATACATCTTTTTTTTTTTTTTTTTTGCAACTTCCTGTAAATCTATAATTATTTCAAAATAAAAAAGTTTTTTTTTAAAGGATGTGTTTACAATGGAGATATAACAAGAATATCTATTCATCAAACAGCAAAGCATCAACATTCATAAAGCAAAACTAAAGAAAATACAGAGAGAAGTAGAAAGATATTGTTATTAGGATACAGAATGAGATAGTTCTCATTGAGAATATTAAACTCTGTGTACTTAAAAAAAAAGAATACATCTTTAAGTGTTCATAAAACACAACTGACCAAATAGCATGCCAGCAAAATAAAGTTTCAACAAATTCAAAGAAGTAGAAATATGACTCAACAGTATTCTCTGAAAGCAATACAATAAAACTACAAATAGTAATTAAGCCAAAAACCAAACATATAAACACACATTTGCCACCTGGAAATAACACTTAGATTACAAAAACTAAAAAAAAGAAAAAGAAAAAGAAAAAAATTATGATATCTAGAAAACAACCAAAGTAAATTACTACATAACATTAAAGCAGCAGTCAGAAAATATCACGGCCTCAAATACATATGTGTACAGCGTCTTGTGTTAATAAGTAAGATGAAAATAAATATATTAAGCATTCAATTTAAGTTACAAAAATAAAATAAAGCTAAGGAAAAGAAAAAAGAATTAACAAAAATAAGTAATTTTTTAAAAGCTGGTTCCTTGGGAGAAAAAAGGTATGTAAACAACTAATACAAAGATAGAAAATAAAAATAAGGAAGCAATAGTCATAGATACAAAGAAAATTTTAAAAATCAGTAAGAGGCAATGATGACTACTACTATTACAACACTATGTAAATACATTTTAAAACTGTAGAAAAGGTAATTTATATATATAGATAATTTTTAACAAAACACCTTGGAAGAGACAGAAAACTTACAAGATTAACCACTATTGAATTTTTTTTTTTTTTAAGGATTGGCACCTGGCCTAACAACTGTTGCCAATCTTTTTTTTTTTTTCCTGCTTTATTTCCCAAACCCCCCTGGTACATAGCTGTATATCTCAGTTGCAGGTCCTTCTAGTTGTGGGATGTGGGACGCTGCCTCAACGTGGCCTGATGAGCAGTGCCATGTCCGTGCCCAGGATCAGAACCCTGGGCCACCGCAGCGGAGCGCATGAAATTAACCACTCGGCCACGGAGCCAGCCCCACTACTACTGAATTTTAAAAGTTAAGAGCTACCCTCTATAAAAAGCACCAAGCCCAAAAGATTTCAAAAGGAATACTACCAAACCTGTAAAGGACAGATAACGCCAGTACTATTTAAACTGTTCCAGAGCATTAAAAAATACAGAAAAGCTTTCAGATGTCTTTATAAAATGATTACAACTATGAAAGTAGAAATTTTCCTGGAAATCAAGATTTCAATATTTGAATTCAATATTTAATATAATTCATCACATCAAGAGACGTAAGATAAAAAAATCATACAGCTATTTCCATGGATGATAGAACAGCATTTAACAAAATTCAACAATCTTTCTTGATCTAAAAGAAAACTAAATAAAATATGAATGGCTAGAAAATTCCTTAATGTGATAAAATATATCTGTCTCAATCCCAAAGTCAGAATAATGCCCAGTGGGGAAACATCAGAAAGATTCCCAAGGAACAATTCAAGGATGTCCACTATTTTTTCTATAACTTAACATTGTCCTGAAGGTGTTAGCCAACACAATTAGCCAAGAAGAAAACCTCAGACAAAAAATCTGAAAGGAGGTGTTAAAATTATTGCTGTTTACAAATGATATGACTGCATACTTGGAAACTCTCAAAGAATCAACTGAAAAACTTATTAAAAACAAGACAATTATTGTAGTTGAATACAAAATTAGTACAGAAAATCAGTAAGCTCATAAATACAATTAGTTCCAAGACATATTTAAAACTCTTTCTTAATTCACATTCATCAGATCACTACAGTTTCTCTTTTCTGAATGAAACTGATGCTATTTGAAACATGAGTACAGCATGAATTTCTGTTAAATAATACCTAGTGACTTGAACTATGAAATTACAAACGTGTTCTAAGGGAAATACTTGGAGCCTCAATATAACAGAACCACACTCTAGATATAGTAAACATTTTAAGTCCTTAATATTCAGTGTTTTACTGTGCTAAAATTAAAAATGCTAAAAGTTAAAATATAGCAGAATACCTAAAACTCAACCAATATAATCAAACCTTTCTCACTTTTACTAAAGGATTAACATTCCATAAACCTCTGATAGTTTTTCACCAACGTTCATAATATGAAGCATTTTTCACCTATTTAGTCCTTTCTGCCAAACTTAAGGGTTCTCTTTCCAACAACCACTTAAGTCCTACTCAATTTACTGCAATGTTTTTAGATGAGATTTAGCAATATATAAAGTTAAAAATGAAAAGATATACAGGTCTCAATATTTATAACTATGTTGACTATTTTGTCAGTTTATTCAGCCATCAAAGGCTCTAGCAAAAATTACCTTCACATTCAGACAAACTAATAATAATTATTTATTTTGGTATAAGGAGTAAGGCAGGAATCAAGCTTTGTTTATTTTACTTTTTTGGATATAACTTAACACCATTTTCCCCCAACAATTTGAAATGTCACTTTTATTATATATAAAAACCACACATAAAAATTCCTTTTGGGATTTACTTCTGTATTCTTACGGCTCTTTCTTTGGTCTGTGGCTCTCCTTATTTACCATAGCAAACTTTTAATTAATGAAGTTTTATAATGCAAGTTATTATTGTTTTATCATTATTTACAATAATTTTTATTATTATTATGAAGTCTTTTGATGCCTGGTAAACCTCTGCTTCTCATTCCTCTTCTTTTTTATAATTTTCAAGACTATTCTTATTTGCTTATTTTTCCATTAAAAATTATGGAACAAGCATGCCAAGATTTTTTAAGTATTACTGGTATTTTATTGTGATCATACATTTTTAGATTAATTTAGGGAGAACTCATCTCATTACAATACAGAGTCTTCCCATTCAAGAATAGTATTTGTCTCTTAATTATGTCTCAATACACAATTCTTTAAGTACAAAATTCTATCAAGTGACTATCAATATTCAAATAACTATCAATATTGCAAAAGGGATGCTTGCAAAATGATTTTCTTACCTACCAAACCTAAGAGTAAATAGTCTCCTTAATATCAAGAGATGTTCACAGATATCTTCTCCTTTAAGAGTCGAGTATAGTTGATGAGCGATACTTTGTATTTTTATTAGAGTGTCATGAAACAAATGTTTAACTTTCCTCAAAAGGCTACAAATTATGTTCGTCAACCTTCCAGCTGGATTGAAGAAACATCTATTACAACTAGTTGGAAGAAGCAGGACTGGGAAGGAGGCATAAAAACTGTCTAAGATCAAAGTTCTCTCCTCAAATGGCTTTCAATTTAAGCAGAAAAATAAGAAAAGAAACAGAGACAGGACCACCTTCTTCATTTCCTTTGCTTAAAATTCTTCCCTCATAATCCCATTTAAGAGGCAAGAAAAAACCCAAACACAAAAACACAGAGGGGAAACATGGCTAAATCCTCTGGGAAAGAAAACATTTTACGTGAGTTGATCTCTGAAATGACTGTATACAGAATGGAATTTCTAGAAAGTTATAATCTGTAAGAATAAGGGATCCAGGAGTAAAAGTCTGTAAGATTGCTTGTAGAGTTAGTTAAGGGTAGAGACAAAACTTAATGGTTGTTCACTCAGAAAACGAACCAACTCCGAAGGCAATGCATGTCTGCCAGAATAATGCAGAAATACAAGATTTTAACTGTAACCCAAACCTTCCCTTACTATGCAGCACAGCTTTAATGAGTCCTATGAAATAAGCTCAGCATTTAGATTAAAATTTCAGTTTCAGTAACAGCTGAAAAGATCAGAGATATAAAGATATTATTGAATCTGAAAGGCAGAAAAACAATACCCTGAAATCACACCAAGTTACTCCATATTACACCCTAAAAATAAGATATAATAAAATCTCAAAGCATCTTAAATAGAATACTGATTTTCTACCATAAAACATAACTTTGGAATAGTTATGGTTACGTAATATACATTCAGTCCTGAATGCCTGACTTCTCTGTCCAGTAAAAGCATTTGGGAAACTTGGAATGCAGAGATAGCAGTCATTTTTTGCAGCTATCAGGTAGATTTCCAAGCTTTATAAATCAATATAGACAGGGATGAGTAAACCCATACATTTTACTGCTCCTTCTGCCTCCATCTCTTTAAGTAAACCCTGGTCTGGACCTCAAACCTTTTGTTTCCAAAGGAAAAGAAGTCCAGAGATAAGCTTGGGCAATAGCTCATATTACACGCAAAAGAAAATGTCCCGTGGTAAGCCTTCATTCTATTTACCACAACATCCACTCTGACATTGTTGTATTTTATTTCATGCTTTTTTGATTGTCATCAATCAGAAGGACAATTCTATTCTTTGTTGGATAACCGGTCTATGCTTCCAAAAGTGAAGAGCTCACTGAAACAGAAGCCGCAGCAGTTGAGACCCAGGTCACACACATGAATGAGACAAAGTGAGAAATGGCTCTGAAGCTTAACAAGCCCAGAAATACTAGATGCAGGTGATGCAGAACAGGCAGAAGGACACAGTAAGGGTAATAACGCTTCACACTCAAAATAGTAGGAAGATCAAACTGAAGAAATAAATATTTCTTAAATGAAGTTTTTCTACTTTTCAAAACAATTAATATATTACTTATTTGCCAAAAAAAGTCTTCTGAGGCATAATAGCAGATCTAATAGTTCACAATTTGTGGATAGCCGTTAGAATTACCACAGTAGAGCTGTGAGACATTCTTTTGCAACTAGATACAAATCTTTTATAATCAGAAAATCAATTTTTATACGGAAATGGATGTCAAGTGGGTTTTTAAAAAGTTTTTAAAAGAAGTTTAAATCAACTAAACATCTCACACTGATTCCCTTTCTAAATTTCTTTTCTCCCCTCTTTCTTAGAAAAAATAGAAGGGAAATAAGGGGAAGGGAGGCTCCGTATTATGAAATCCACTGCTACACCTGGGATAAGAAGCATTCCAAAAGATTGCAAAAGAAAAGGAAAATAAAGAAAACGGCACAGCCAATTATTTTGTAATATGCATGCATTCAATTTTTGGCTCTTTTGTCTACATACAAAGTTAAAATTTCATAAGCTCCAGGAGTTCCAATTTCAAAATATGCCCTGCCCTAAAGACTAAACAAAAGACTTTACTATAGCAGTTCCGAAGAAAAAGATCTTTCTCCCCTGCCCCTCGCCGAAATGTCAAACCAAAAACCTAAGTATCACCCTGATTCTTCCTTTTCCGTGACCTCCCACCAAGTTGTCGTGATATATTTCCAAGTCACCTATTCATCTCCACTGCCACTGGGCAGTCCATCCGTCTTCATCTTTAGATTAAACTTCTGTAACAGCCTCCTAGCTGATTTGTCTGTTTCTACTCTTGTCTTCTTACTCAGCCTCCACAAGGCAGAACATACGATTCTCTTAACTTAAATCTCATCATGCCATCTCACCTTTATCTTCCATAAAACCTTTGCAAGCTTCCCATTTCACCCAAAATGAGATTCAAACTCCTTTTGCATCTCCATGATGTGGATCCCGCGTGATTCTCACCTCCTATCACTCTTCCTCTCCATCATACGTTCCAGGTATACCTATCTTTCTGACACTCAAGTCAAGCTCTCTCCTACTTTACAGCCTTTGCATTTTCTGTTCTCTCTTTTTGGAAAGATCTTCTCTCAACTCCTGGACTTTTGTTTTTGTTTTTAGGATTTAAAGAAAACATTGGTGTAAAAAAATTCAAATACCAAAAAGCATATGGAAAGAAATAACTACTTAAAATTCCACCACCTAGAGAGAATTACCATCAATACTTTGATGATAATCCTTTTCTACATCTATCTATGGATATATGTGATACTACATACTGAATATATAAATAACTGTCCAGAAATCCAAACTCTTTCCACGCTGCTTCTTCCTCATACATTAGTTCTCAACTCCAGCACCACCTCCTCAAAAGAGGCCTTCCAGGACCATCCTAAAAGCAGCCTATTCCTCTCACCACCCTGTTTATTTTCTTCATAGCACTTATCTCTCTCTAAATTAACTATGTTTATTTGTCTCTCACTTTTTATCTCCAACCCCAATAGAATGTAAGCTCCATGAGGGCAGAGATCTTGTCACAACTTTCTCAATCACTAGGGTCTAGCCCAATACCTAAAACTTTGCAGGTGCTCAATATTTATTGAATGAACAGAGGATGGCTTTGATTAGAATTTATAGGCTGCCAAATCCTAAATTTCTATCCCCCATTCAAACTTGTCCTCTGAGCTTCCTACTCATACTTAACCATCCCACTGGGCAGCTCAATCTGGATAGACATAGGTATTTTAGGCTCAGTGGGCCACCAAACCTGCAACTCCTCATGTTGTTCCCTGTTTAGATGAATGACACTACCACCAACCAAATTTATCAAGCCTTAAGGTTGAATTTTATCCTTGATGCAATTCTTCCTCCTCACCCCACATCCAACCAATCACCAAGAGTCTTCCCGTTTTACCTCAATTCTACCTCCTAAATCTCTTCAATCCATCCATTTCATTCAGTCCACCTGCTTCTCTTCAACCCTGCTACCACCACTCAAGTGCAAATCACCATCAATCATTTCTCCCCTAGACAACCATAACCTTCCCACTTGTGGCTCCAGATCCATTCTTATTCCTAATTCCATTCCTATGCCTAATTTATTTTCCAAGCTGTAGCCTCAGTGGTATTTTGAAAATAACAATATGATCTTGTTATATTCCTTCTTAAAAATCTTCAGTGGCTTCCCACTAGTCTTAGATTAAAACCTAAAATCCTTATCATGGACAATAAGGCCTATAAGAAATATCCCTTACCTAAATATCCAGACTTTTCTCTATAATCCAATCTTTGGCCTTCTTTCAATTCTTTACACCTACCATGCTCTATCCTCCATTAGGGCCTTCAAATACGCTGTTCCTTCTGCCTAACACACTACCTACCATGTCACACCACCCTTGATACACATACTCATCCTTTGGGTCTCAAACTCAACTATCACTTCCTCAAGCAGACCATGATGGGCAGAATTATAAAGATATCCCTGCTTTTTCCAGATCTCTAACCTTTAGTTATACAGGTAAACAATAAGTTAGGTACTGCTGTGAAGGGACTTGGCAGATATAATTAAGTACTACTGAGGCGATTTGAAGATAGAGAGATTATCCTGGATTATCTCGACAGGTCTAATATAATCAGTTAAACCCTTAAAAGCAGAGCTTTCTCCCCAGTGGGGGGCAAAAAAGGAACTCAGACAGATTCAGCATAAGTTAGCCTGTAAGTATCACCACCCTCCCAAAGACTCCAAATAAGACCCCAGGCCAGCTGACAACCTTGATTGTAGCCTGTAAGACCCTAAACAGAGAACCCAATCAAGCCATTTGAACTTCTGACCTACACAGCTGCAATATAATAAAGAGATGTTGATTTAAGCCACTAAATTTGTGGCAGCAATAGAAAATGAATACAAAGGCCGTTCCCTGATCCCACCTCCACCCCTGACTGCGTCAGGGCCCCTGTTAAATGCTCCCATGGTATCTGGCACTTCTCCTTCATAACATTCATCATACTTATTACTTAATTTAAGTATGTAGTCTAAGATCTACAGTCAGAGATTTTTGTATTTTTGTGTACCGTACACCATTATAATCCAACATCTACACAATTGAGACCCATAAATGTTTGTTGATTGAATGACCAAATTTTTTATTCAATTGTCTCTCAAAATTCTCAATCACAATACACTTTCTGTAAAGTGCTATATTATAAAATATTTCTAAAATAAGGGTCAATTGCTTTATAGCAGTGACTAAAAAAAGGGAAAGAAAAGTGGGATGAATGGAATATATTCAGAATCACTGGGGCAGTTGTCCTCTTTGTTTTACAAACCGTCCCTCACTTTCCAGTATCCACAATCTGAAATGCCCACTCCATGCCCAACACCCCTAACGGAGCATGATCATCTACCAGAGAATCACAAAAGACTGCCATATAGAGCCTTTATTACTAATGTCACTGGGCCATATTCCTCAGGTATGTTGGGTTGCAAATAAAGGTTTAAAACAATTGTCCTACTTTTTTTAGAGAAATATTTTTCAAACTGCCAAAAAGAATGAAAATTTATTCAATCTGAGACATTACTATTTCACAACAAAAAGAGACTGAATATATTAAAACTATCTGTTCAGAAAGAGGAAAGGTCAACAAAAACAACAATTTACTTACATTAACGGGAAAGCAAAAAATGGGAGTGTCATGGCAAGTCTTGCTGTCAATTCATCGGGAAGATACCACAAGTATACAATTAAACATGTAAACAGATAGAGAATTGAGGAGTAGAGAATTAATCTTCCAACCCATAATTTTTGTAATCTCTGATTTTTTTCCCTAAATTCTTCCAATGCTTGAATTTCCTGTTAAGAGAAAATTATTCTATATTATCTCAAATTTCATAAGGAAATTAAAATGTTAAAAATTTTTAACATGATAGAGAGGTTATATAGAAAGAACTCTTAAAATTCAACGAAATATAATATCTTAATTTTTTTTTTTTTTTTGAGGAAGATTAGCCCTGAACTAACATCTGCCACCAATCCTCCTCTTTCTGCTGAGGAAGACTGGCCCAGAGCTAACATCCATGCCCATCTTCCTCTACTTTATATGTGGGATGCCTGCCACAGCATGGCTTGACAAGCAGTGCCACGTCCACACTCAGGATCGAACTGGCAAATCCTGGACCACAGAAGCAGAATGTGCGGAACTTAACTGCTGTACCACCAAGCCAGCCCCCTTAATATTTTAAAAACAGAACATAATATGAAAAAGAAAACAAAAAATGAAGTTAAAAATATATGAAAACACCTATTCTGACAAATCACTTTTTTAAATACAAAATTAAGATACTATTTTTAACCTGTCAAATTAGCAAAGATCAGAGGGATGAAACTGGCATCAATAAGCAGTATTTTTTAAAATCAAATAAGTAATAATTCTCCCCGTATAAAGCCTAAAAAAAAAATCTGGCTATAAGAAGAATTCAAAAAATTGAAACAGTGACACATACTAGATTGTTTCAATCCATTCAGCACTCTTAATATCCCCAAGGAATAACCATTTTTGATAATGATAGAAAGTATAAGAAATATGAAGTTTGCAGACTGATTACAATGGTTGCAGATTATTTTGCAATCTACTTTACCCTACCTGCAGCATTGACCTGCAGCACGCTGGAGACCTAATTTCATTCTAACAGGCTCTGTGACTGGACACAGGCTTCTTAAGTCACTGGCAGACTTTGGATTTTCTCGAGATCATGTAACAAAGTTCTCAGGTTTACTGTACATCACCTCTAAATTCCCATACCAGATATGGTCTCCAAAATAATATATATTAAAATAATATTTACATAACACCTAAAATAAATTAAAATACCCCCAAGCCAAGGAATATACCTTACCTTATCTATATTTTCCAGAACTTCTACAGTTGAAGGTTTTGTCTGACATAGAAAGAGAAATAAGAGAGAGCATTAAAACTCATTACTGCAAACTTAGAAACACTTTGATTTATATAATCATAAAAGAACATTTGAATCCAAAATTAAGTTTTTCCAAATGTTATCAAGCAATATGTATTCTTCTTTATTTATAAATGAGATTGATTTAAATAAAAATTATAAACAGAACTACATAAGATTAAAGAAATAATCACCTTCCCACTTAACTTCTTTTTATTCCTAGAAGTACTTTCAACTCTGATAGCTCAATTTTTGCCATTCTCAACCCCAATAGAGCATACTTTTATAAGGAGAAATAAATTTTCCTCCAAGAAAAATTTTCTTAGATATGATTATTCAAAAGAATTCACATACTAAAAAATTCAAGACTAAAGATGGTGTCATTTGCTATTACTAAAAGTTCACTTAGGACTCTCGAGGTCAAAATCAATAGGCTACCTCCTTTCTGAATTCCTAAAATACTTTTCTGAAGATCAGATTTTAAAAGAGCATCTTAGAATACTTCATTATTGTTTGTCAAAGATATTTTTTATACCACCTAGAATAAAAACCAGCCAAATGGCTCATACAAAACTTGAGAAAATATTTACCAATTATATATGCAATAATCTAAGAGGGTAATGAATATCAATTCATTATAGTTCCCACAAGAGTTGTTAACATAAGGTTGAACCATACGAAATTGCTGTTTATGTAAGTCAAAGCTATTGAATATTGGCAAGTTCATATGGTTCAACCTAACACTAAAGACAAAGGAAGAACAGATAAATCTGATCCAAAGGCAGAAACGTAGAGGAGGGATCAATATAATGCCAATCCAAAATGAAGCAGTTCCAGCAATAGTCCCAAAACTAAATTGAGCACCAAGTATTGCTAGACTCCATTATTAAGATAAGAAGAAATCAACAAATAAGCAAAGTAGTTTGTCCTAAACTATATTATCTTCTCTTATATTAGAGAAGAGCATTTATCAATATATTTTATACTTTCTAGCTCTAAATTTGAGATACTTCCTCTAAAGGTTTAACCAATAAAATCAAACTGCATTTTTACTTTTGTTTAACCTACAATGCTTAAAAGTATATTTAGTGTGACTTCAGTAAATATTTGTGACAAGCTTTAAGCAAAAAGATATAGCCTGTAAAAACGTAAGTATTGTATAGAATACTTAATTTCAACTATCTTTCCATTAAGTTTGAAATTTAAGCAGTATGAGAAGAAAACAAGAAAAATTACCATTTGTACAGGAATGCACAAATACAGAAATAAAAATAATTCATAAGTCAAAGTGAAATAATTCTGTTAAACAGAGACATTAGACACCTATATAGCAAGTAGAGCTATTAAAGTCCAAATAAAAAACTAATTCATAAGGAAGAAATTTTTAAAAATCAAATAAAGTTAGAGATATCAAACTACTACTCAAGTCTACATAAGGGAGACTTTCACAAATAGCTTTCTGTGACAATTTTATGTTAGACTAATTACTGGCTAGAAAGAAAGGTAACTTACCCTCCATCGAGAAAATAATCCACCCATCTTTTATTTGTAGAAACTGGGCACAATAACAAATGACATCAATTGTCCAAAGGAATTCACAACTAGAAATAAAGCAAGTATTCGAAAATTTTAAGTTAAACACACAGCAAACTCACTATAAAATTTAGCTGTTGCAATACTGCCTAAAAATACCATAAAATACTAATTTCTTTAGACTCTACTTAAGTGGAATTTTAATTCAGACAGTCTTGGGATAGAGTCCACCTTTTAAAAAATTCTTTCTTCTAAGCCAGGACATATTTAAAAAGTGAAAATAAGGCTGAAAAGGCTTTTAAATGGTAAGGCATTTAGAAATGCATTTCATACCACTTTGCAATTTCTCTTCTTTTAAGTAGGTCCCCTGTGTTGTTCTTGTAAGCAAAGTTTTACTATACTGCTTTCATTCTACACGCGCTTAAATACAACCATTTCTATCATTCAGCTATCTCCCAACTAACCTAGTTATTTGGAATGAGGAGTGTTTTACAATGTTTAGAACAACATCACATTAAAAGCAATAATAGCCAACTGGATTTTGAATAAAAAAATAAGGGTTACAAGGCTACCTGTGACCTAGAGCAAATCATTTATTGTTTCTGAGTCTAAATTTTCTTTTCGGTAATTAGAGTTAATAATACTACCACTTTTCACAACATAGCCTTCATTATTACTATTTTGCAGATAAGAAAATTAAATGAAAAGAGGTTTAGTGATTTGCCCATTAGCTCAGAGGAAACGGCCCAAAGCCACTCTATTTTCAGACTTCTGGTCTACTCACTACTGTTCAACACCCAAATAAACTTTTCTCTCTGAAATTGTGTCTAAGGGCCTCAAGTTAGTTGACCTTCATGTCAGCTGGCTGTACATCCTTCTTTTAGTTGTTTTTCTATGACTTTCAAATGTAATATAATATTACTATATGTTTGAAAATGTATCAGCAATATTATATTCTAAATCAATTTACCAGTCAATAATTATAAAAATTTTTATTCTTTTAAGTTGAAATAGTGAAAATACACTTTCAAACTTACATATTTTTACGTTATAGTTATATACTGCCAATGTCTAAAACTACTTCATTTCCACCCAAAAAAGTTAGGCCATAATTCTTAGAATTTTTAAAACCATGAACGTAATCACAAAATAATGCCAGTACCAAGTAAGTACATTCACTCTGCAATTCTATTTATAGGTTGGAATTAGTATAAGGCATATTTATCTCGGACTTTCTTGGTTAAAGAAGTAACAAAGAGCCTAATTATGAAATACTTACACTTACAAAGTAACTTTTAGGGACATCTTGAAAAATTCTTAAGTTTATAAATATAATGAATGTTATAAGCCACATTTAAAACGCAATCTAAATATTAATCCTTCAATATTAACTCAGTATTCAAATTTCTAAACTTCGGTTATAAGAAATCCAGGAACCTTACTGAATAAAAGCACAAATTTCTGAATTAAGACATTAAATAGTCTTAAAACCTTCTTAAGAAGCTAAAAATAATCACCAAGAAAGGTAACTGGGGAAAGCAGATTCAGATGAACCGCTTAACCTGGTATTTTCCAGGTATATATCATCCACTATTTTGGACCTAATGCTGTCTAGCACATTGTTTTGTACACAATTGACCTGCACATTTTGCGTTGTAACAGTTACATGCCTCCAAGTTAAGTTTGTAGCCATCACAAATTAGAATTTTTCATATTTGAAAGTAATGACAATAACAATATCAGGTAAACACTTGCTAAGCACTTAATCTCTAGTAGCCCCTAAAACCAATGCTTTACATGAATTTTATCATTCAGATACTACTGGCCCTCCATTTTCAAATGAGGAAACTGAGGCGAGAGAAGTGAAGTAATTTGCTAAGGTCTCAAAGATATTAAGTAGCAGAGCCAGATACAGTATTTTCGTTTTGATTTTTTAAAAAGCAACCAGTTATTTCCAATAACACGAGATCAGAAATAAAGTCTGCTTTATATAGATCAGATTGGAATATTTATACATAAAATATATGAAAGCACCCCTGACATTCTCAAATAGCTGGTAAACAGAGCTACTGAAGTGGAAAGTGAGTTATAAACACAAGAGACATTGTTAGTACAGTGTGTCATGTAGCCCAATTCCTTCATTTGCTTAAATATGAATGCTTAAATCCGCCTGGAAGAGAAGCTAAACGATTTACCAAAATCATGTAGCTCCAGCTAGGGGCAGAACTGATACTAAAAGTCTGCAAGCACTGCCTTTACTTGCTTACTGCGTATCACTTTTAAAATAAGCGCAATATGAAATATATGCATAATACTGCAATTAATTCCAACTTTGACATCAATTATTTGCTTGGAGGATTGTTTTGGTGTTAATGAAACAAACTACAGCTTAGCCTTTAAGATGTCTGAAGCAGAGGATTGCGCTTTTAAATTTATCCTCAAAAACAACATTAGGGTAATAGTCATTAAATCCATGCTTTCAGGATCACAATCAAAGAACCAGTAAACGCTTACTGTTCCAGCAATTTTCCTTTCAAATTCTGGTATTTGTTAAAGAACCTGGTTTACTATAACACACAGGTAATGGCAGAACTTTCCAACAGATATAAAAGCATAACAAAATTAAATAAATCAACTATTTGTCTATAGCTTTATTTTCATACCTCTTCCATTTTCAAACATTTTTCCCCTCCTTGCCACCCAAACATCCTAACTCCAATTCCCGTGGCCCATTACTTTCTATGAAACCTTGGGCAAATAAATTACTTAATCTCTCAATTACTCAGTATCTTCATCTGCAAAGGAGGGATAGTTAGGGAACCTCTTAAATGTTGAAAGGCTTAAGTGACATAATGCATTCTAAAGTATTTACAACAGTGCCTCTCACATACTAATTTCTCAATACAAATTGTTGTTTTTACTGCTGTGGTTGATGCCATTTTCTAGTCCATCTCTGCTTCCTTTGAACACACGGAAAAAACATGGAAACCAAATAACCAGCATTTCTTTCTGAAGCATAAATCAATTTGTTTGCCCTTGAGTGGACAGATGGCTCGATCTTAAGTGGCCTGCCCCCAAGAACTCTTCCATGAACATGTACAGAGAGTCTCTTTCTACTCTGATATCACAATGGGAGCTCACATGACCTTAAGAGCTGGGTGCATCTAATGTGTTTTTCAATAACAACGCCCACCGTACTATTTAACTGTTTTCTATTAACTGCTATTCACTGTCAGGTTTGGGTGTCAGAATTTAAAATCATGGGGCACGTTATTCTTAAATTTTCAACTCACTTCACGTCAGATTAAAATAATGGGAGTAAAAAAGGTCTGGGTTCAAAATGTGGCTCAACTACATACTAGCTACATTATCTTGGGTAAATGAGACTCTCTAAGCCTCAGTTTCCGCATTTGTAAAGTGGTGAAAATATCTACACTTCACAGAATTGTTGTATGAATTAAACGGAATTACATATCCCTTGGCACATTTTCCAACAAATAGTAAGTGCGTAATAAATTGTGGCCATTATTATTACTATTACCAGAAAACACATGCAGTACAGACAACAGTTCTCATATGGAACAAATTTCTAACTTCTTATAAAGAAAAGAACTGTTTCATAATTTTAAAATTGGAAAATAAAATTACAGTTTGTATTTTAACTGAAATTGTATTGCTCTCATTTTCCCTAGTATAAAAAATAAAGCAAAATACTTCGCAGATTCTTCCATTAAAATAACCTTGTAGGCCTTTAACAGCAAAGAAGTTTAGTTTTATGTTTATTAAGTTCCAAACTTAAGTAGAAACTATTCAATCACCATCAACAGTACTTCTATAACATATTGTACTATTCAATTTAAGATTAAAAGTGATTGTTCTGGAACTGTAACTTTCAAATTTCCTAAATGAAAAAGGCAATTCTGAAATACCCCAAACCACCACATATTGCTCAAAAATAAAATTATTGAAAAGAAGTACACCTCTAAAAGCACTTTTATTATATGATGATGAAGTTCTTCATGATTAATTATATGATGATGAAGTTTCCATGATTAAGGTCTTCATGGTAAGTCGATGTTCATTCTGAACTAAATACCACCAAAAAAAAGACTATTTGATTAGAAAGATGTCTATATGAAATCATACCTGTTTGATAGCCATATAACTTCTTTCTTTATATTCTCTTTCAAGTTAATAATATATAAACACTATGTAAGTTTATTAACAGCATTGGGCTGACCTCAGTAGAGAACAGAGAAACTTAAAATTCTAATTTTAAATGCACCACTTTTGTTTAAAAAAAAATGTGTTCAAAATCAACTTGGTCCTCCTAAAATGGAACCATGGGGGCTGGTGAGGACAAGAGATTGGCATTCCCTGCCAGTTCGAACATATGCCTCACACCAAGTTTACTCACATCCACACAAACCGCTATTGAACAGGGTCAATTTTGTCAGTGGTGACATCCAAGCCACAGAGAAAGGACAAAACACAGTCGACACTAAGGGACCACAGAGCAGAAGCCAACTGGGAAAGGCGGAACATGGAAAACTCAGTGAGTCATGGGTTTTACTTAGCACTGTGAGGGCACCATCAGCAAAACTGAGTTCACCAATCCCAACTCTCTCTCTATCCCCATACACAATATTAAAGAATTGAAACTCCTGATGTAGTTTAGATCTGCTCTTCTCCTTCTGCCATGCTTATGACACCTACGCAACCTCGCCCTTCCCTCCACCCCTTAGACCACCCACCGTCCCCCAAACCAGGACGAGGGTTGCCGACAGGCTTCTCTAAGCAGCACAGAATCCATGCCCACACGCCTGGGCCGAGCAGCATGACACTGACAGTTTTCGATCCCTCCAGATCTTTCCAACTCACGGCGCCTCCGCACGAACTCAAAGAAGAGACGGGTAGAACACTCAAAGCGATCGCTTAGCAGAGCACCTTGTGACCCTTCGCCTAGACACAGGCGGGCCAAAGAGCCGATGCTCAAATCAATCCAGTCACCCCCGGCATCTCCGAGAACAGAGCTGGGGAACAACCTCCCCTTCGGGGGCAGAAGGGAGTCCCCAGCACTGCAGAGCCACCCCTGCCACGGTGCTGGGTAACCAAGGGGACCAGGCGGCGAGAGTTGGGTAGCGCAGCCGGGCAGGGCTTGACCAGCCGCCGCCCCGGAGCTCTTAGGCCACTCGGCGTGGGGCCGAGCGCCCGGGAGAGGCGAGCGGGGGAACCGGCGCGCATCTCCCAGGGAAATGCTCAGTGCGCCTCCCCTCCGCCGCGCCCTCCCAACGGCCCTCCTTTGGAGCGCTCTACCTTTGAGAAGCGGGCAAAGCCCGGCGCTGGCGTCCACCTCTGCCAGCTTGCGCCGCCGCCGCGCAGCACGCCTCCGGAGCAGGCAGCAGCCGCCACTGACAGAGCTCTGGGCCCGGCCAACTCCTTCCCATCAAACCCCGCGCTCCAGCCGCCAGCCAATCCGCGCCGCCGCCGGCGCGCGCCGCTCCCCCGTCACGTGACTGTGACCCGGCCGGGCAGTTGGGGCGGGGAAGTCGGGCGGTGGGTCGGAGGATGCTTGTGCCTGTGGCCTCCGCGGCCAAATACGGCGCTGGTCGCCTCGTCTTGGAGGTGTCCTGCCATTTATGATGACTCTTACCAGTGCGGTTACTTCTTGCTGTTCCTCTGCCTCCTTCTTGTCTTTTAAAGCCTGCACTGGTAGGTCTCGCTGGAGACAGAAGACCCCGAAATGGGTCCTGGTGCTCCTAGACGACCGCGAGAGAGAAGAGTGGGGTTGAGGGTGGAGATGGGTGCATCTAGAAAGGAGTCCGCCCTGAAGAGTCCTCGATCAGCTGTCATCCAGCCGGCAGCAGAGCAAGTTAATGCTACATAGCTTAGAAGAGACCCAATTCCCAAACAAGCCAGTGACATTCAGCCTAGAGTCCAGGAGTGCTTGAGGCTTTTATCACTCGTGACGTCAAAAAGGTTCATTTGATGCCTGGATGCTTACCTCACCGGCGTGTGGTACACTTCAGATGCCAAATGATGTTGATTTCAAACCTGTGGTTAACAACAGAAGCCGAGTTTTCGCTTAAAACTCTCACCTCAAGAAAACTCCTTCACAGGTCCTGATACGTGGGCCCACCAATAAACCACCGAGACCTCTTTGCCTCAGATTTGAAACTGGCTAAACAGCGTTAAATTTCCTAGTCAACTGGGAATGACAAGTCTAAATAGCAAATGAAACTTGAAGCACACAAGGTAACTTGGAGAAAAGTAAAGAAACTTCAGCAAAAACTTTTGTCAGGTTTTACCCCTGTGACATGTTTTAGCCCTCTGTGCAAACATTTTTTATGGGATTTTTCTGTTTTATTTATTTACATATACATTTTAAAATAATAAAAAGTTTCCATGATTTTTAAAGAGTATAATCACTTTAATATGCTGCATTTCAACTTTGACAATGCAAACAGGTAAAGTAAGAAAAGAAACTGAGTGTAGTAGTATCTAGTGGGTAAGAATAATTTATTATACTGGAAGCTACCAGATAATTCACGGTGAAGATGCTTGTACTAACTGCTAAAATCTTTAGTTACATCTTTGTAAACTTGAAAGGATGAAGAGGAGGGAACCAAAGTTTTTTTCTTGTGTACTCTGGGTCAGGCACCTTACAAATCTAGAAGAAAATGAAAAGAAACATTCTGCCTATCTTGACATGATATTTAAACATTTTGTTTTTCATCCTTTGCCATTTCAAAGTATTAAAAAAAAAAAAGGCCTATGCAGTTATGCAAATAAATCTCACCTCAGGAAGATGCCTTTTCCTAAGAGAACAGGGTAGAAATATTTTCCACTTGCTAGTGACTTGTTACCTAGTTTTAACTAAGCCGTCAGTCTAATGTAAAGGGGGAAAAAACAGGAGAGGGGAAACAGAGAAGAGCTAGCTGAGTGCCAGAGATTCCAAAACCCTAATCCTGAGACAAAATTCCCTAGGTCGTTCTCTAGAAGAGGAGAGATCTGGCCTGGCAAGGGGAGGGATAGAAGTGGTGAATCGTTAACTCTTTTAATCCTCCCAACAACCTTTTAAGATAGGTATCGTTTTTCAAAAGAGGAGACTGAAAGTAGAAAGATTATATTGGAGAAGGTAACATTATACCACTGCCTCCTTTACATGAAGTGGGAAGAGTTTGTCAGGCACAGTGAGGGAAGACATTACAAGCAGAGAAATCAACATATGTACTATATGGCTGGATTACAGGCCACAGGGGTCATTCCAAATATTTATTGAGGACAAGACCTTGTGTTAAGTGCTGAAGATACAGAGATAAATAAAACAGCTGCCCTAAAGCAACTGACACTAGCGAGAGAGACCTTCAAGAAAACAAACAAAAAATATAATATAGGGTGAATAACTGCTGTGATAGAGGCAAATGTTCAAGAGATTGGAAAATGATAAGATGAGCAGCCAGAGGGGATGTGGGAAAGCCAATGAAGGTGGTGCTTAAGCTAAGTCCAAATGTTAAAGTTATTCGCTACTGATTCTAAAATTGTTCTGGGATAGATTCTAAGGAAGTGAAACTGGAAGAACATCAGAGAAGATGAGAAAAGAAACAAACCAGTCAAAGGAATTCTAAAAGGTCTAATTCAAATTTGTGAGCCACGTTTATTTAGAGAAATAAATGAACGTTGCAAGAGATAGCTGCTATAAGAGCTTACAGTAGGGTCATTCACTGATCTGGCCAGAAAGGTTAGGAAGGCTTCCTTGAGGAAGTCACACTGGAATGGAGATCTGAGGATAAGAGAGGAGAAAAAGAAACAGAGGGAACTTTTGTCAGGAGGGAACTTTGGAAGCCTGAGGGACTGAAAGGAGGCCATTGTGGCTAGAGCAGAGAATGCTGGGAGGGAGTGCTACAGTATGAAGCTGGAGACCAGATTAAGCAGGACCTCACTGGCCATGCTGAGAACCTTCATCTTTTTCTTGAGAGCATCTTTTTCTTGTGGAGGGGATTTGACATAGTCAGATCTGTGTTTTAAAAAGATTATTCCAGCTGCAGTGTGGGAACGTGAACAGGGTCAGCATTAGACCAATTAGGACCTATGGGTAGTGGTTAGTGTCGGTAGTGGTTCAAGTGAATTGAGTGGGAAGAAGGAAGTGGAGACAAGTGGGAGAAATGGAACAATTTGGGAAATAAAATGGGAGATCTTGGTGATGGATTTAGATATGGTAGAGTGGAATGGGGACTGACGAGAGGGAGGAGTCAGAGATGATGGGATTTCTGGCGGGCCCAGTGCGTGGGTAGTAAATGCTATCGCTGGATGTGGGGGACACTGAAAGAGAGTTGGTTTTGGAGGAAGATGGTGTTTCAACATTTGAACATGTTGAGTTTAAGATGTTTTTGTGACTTCAAGGAGAAATGTCAAGTAAGCAGATCTATGGATCTGCAGAGGAGAAGTCTGGGCTGGAGAAAAAAAATATTTTACAGTTTGTAATTTGTCCTTTTCCACAAGGTACATATATTTTCAAAATGCAAATATATTTACTTATTATAAATAAATGTTTTATTTTAAAATACATTGCATAAAACCAGAAAATAACAAGTGGGAGTCTCTACGGCAGTTTCCCAGACTTCCCTGTGAGTCACTTGGGGCCTTTGTTAAAAAAACAAATTCTCAGGCCCCTTCCCTAGGGATTCTGATTCCACATGTCTGGTATGGGGCCCAGAAATTTGAATTTCTAACAAGTGCCACTGACGATTCTTCCTATCAGGCAGTTTCTCTGGACATTGGTACTCCAGTGCCAGAGGCCGCCTGCATGAGAGTTACCCAAGGTACTTATCAAAATATAGACTCTTGGGCCCTGCAGACTAAAGCCTCTAGGGGAAAAAGGGAGGAGAGGAATGCAAAGAGGAAGATGGCACAGTACCAGGTGGTCCAAGACTTCACCCGCCATCTTTGACAGAGGTGTCCTAGGCTCTCCACCAAGCAGTTCAGAGGAAAGCTGGTGTCCTTTGCTGGATGATGCTTTTGTAGGCACAGGCTGCTGTAATCACAGCTTTCTTGACTCCTAGCTCAGGCCTCCTGCCCTGTCCACTGAAACGGCCCTCAGCCCACTCTGATGTTCTCTGTTTCCACCACTCCCATCAAACCTCATCCTTCCCTCCCTGGCCCCTTAATCTTCCTCAGTGTTATGCTCCCTATATATTCCTCCCAGTTCAAGGGTTTTTAGCTAATCTGGCCAGGACTGGGAGGGAAATAAGATGAAATGCTATGTTTCACTGTCATCAAAGCTTTTTTTATTCTCAAAAACTACTTTGGAAGTGTTTTTGTTTTTAAAGACTGAATTGTTTATTCTTTTTGTTGTCTTGTAACAACTCTGAGTCTAAGGCACTGTAGATGCTTCTAACTAGAGGAAGAATCAAGAAGTATGAGGGAAAAAGAGAAGATTAGAATTATTTTTTTGTGGTAGGAAATATAACAAACACACAGAAAAGTTCATAAAACGGAAGGGTACTACTTAAAGACATAAACCAAACACACATGGAACCCCACTGGGCCAAAAAGTAGAACATTACCAACACCCCAAAAGGCCCCACTGTGCCTCTCCCCTTATAATCCCCAAGTGCCTACAGATAACCACTATCATGATTATTAGCATATTCATTTTCTTGCTTTTCTTTACAGTTTTGCTGCCTAATTGCTCATTCTTAAGCAATATAGCTTAGGCCTGTTTTTGAACTCTGCGTCAATGGAATCATAGAGTAAGTTCTTTCACATCTTGAAATTTTTTGATGAACGTTATGTCTGTAAGATTCACTTATGTGGATGCGGCTGTAGTTTACTCATTTTCATTTTGTAGGTTACTATATTGCATGGGTATACCATGATTTGTGTATCTATTCTACTATTGGTTGACGTATAGGCTATCTTGTTTGGGCTATTATAGACTATGCTGTTGTGAATGTCTGCACGTGTGTGCACGTGTGTGTGTATCCTGGAGCACATAAACATGGATTTTGATAGCGTCTTTACCTTGGTATGGAATTCCTGGTTCATAGGGAATATTTATCTTCAGCTTTACAAGACCATGCCAAAATTTTTCAAAATGATTGTACCAATTTATATAACGTAAAAGTTCCTGTCACTCCACATCGTCACCAACACTTGAACTGTCTGACATTTTAATTTTTGCCAATATAATGGATATGCAATGCCAACTTATTGTGGCGCTATTTTGCATTTCCCTGATTATTAATGAAGAATAGCATCTCTTCGTATGTTTCATTATCTCATTGTTTAGGTGTTTTCCCATTTTTATATTGGGTTGTCTGGCTTTTTCTTATTGATTGTATTAATTGATTATATAATGTGGAAACAAGTCTTTGGTTGATTATATGTGCTACAAATATTTTTTCCGCTCTGTGGCTTGCCTTTTCACTCTCTTAGTAATGTCTTTTGATGAAAAGGAATTCTTTTTTTGTTGTTGGCTGACGAAGATTTGCCCTGAGCTAACAGCTATTGCCAATCTTCCTCTTTTTTTGCTTGAGGAGGATTCATCCTTAGCCAATAGCTGTGCCAGTCTTCCTCTGTTTTGTACATGGGTCACCACCACAGCATGGCAACCAATGAGTGGTGTAGGTCTGCACCTGGGAACAAAACCCAGGCTGTCAAAGTGAAGCACACTGAACTTAACCACTAGGCCATGGGGCCAGCCCTGAAAAGAAATTCTTAATGGAGTTAAATTTATCATTCTTTCCCTTTATGACTAGTGGTATCTGTATCCTGTTTAACAGCTCTTCTCCTACCCTAAAGTCATTAAGATAGTCTCTTATATTGTCTTCTGAAATTTTATTGTTTTGCTTTTCAAATTTAGTTCTAAGCAGACCTGAAATTAACTTTTTCACTTATGAAGAAAGGGATACATCTGTAGTCCTCACATCCCTCCCTCCCACAATGTTGAAAAGTAAATCAGCACCATTTATTGACAGGTGGTCCTCTCCACCCTACCTTGCAGGGCTGTCTGGGTGATAAACCAAGTAGTCATATATATGTGGATGTATTTCTGACCTTGCTATTCTGTCCCATTGTTCTGTTTTCTTTTTTATATATTTCTGGACTCAATATGCTAGTATTTTATTTAGGATCTGGGGGGCTGTCATGAATGAGATCAACCAGTAATTTTTCTTTCTGGTAATGTCCTTCTTTGGGTTTAGCATCAAAGGTGTACTAGCTAGCCTCATAAAATGAGTTGGGGAATATACTTTCCTTTTCCTACTCTAATATCGTTATTTTTATCCATTTATTCTTCTTGTCTTTGGAATCACATTTCCAAGAACCCCCAAAAATCCATTTAGATTTTTATTAAACTTTCTTTAATTGTGTATATTAATCTCAGGGAGAATAATATCCTTCCACATGAGCTTTACCTTTCTGGAATATGATATGACTCTACATTTGTTCAAGTGTCTTCATATGTTCTCCAAAAATTTTATTATTTTCATCATATAGGTCTTATTTCTCATAATAGGCAGAATTCTAACGATGTCCCTCCAAGGTTCCCATCTCCTGGTTAGTCAGTAAACCACTAATCTAGGTACTGCTGTAAAGGACATTGACAGATGTAATTAAAGTTATGGATTATCCTGGATAATCTCCGTGGCCCCAATCTAACCACTTGAGTCCTTGCAAAGAGAAATTTCTCTAGCTGGAGTCGGTCAGAGAGATGTGGCAGAAAGGGGAAGTTTGGGAAAGGTGAGGCAGAAGAGGTCAGAGAGATTCAAATTGTAAGGACTTGACCCATTGTTGCTGATGTTGAAAAATGGAGAAAAAAGGCCACGAGCCAAGAAATGTAGGCAGGCTCTGGAAGCTGAGAATGCCTCCTGGCTGACAGATAGATAGCAAATGGAGAGCTCAGTCCCACAACTGCATGGAACTGAGTTCTGTCAACAACTGAATGAACCTAGAAACAGGTCCTCCCTTGGAGTCCCCAGAAAGATATGCAGCCTGCTGACACCTTGATTTCAGCCTTGTCAGATGGGAGCAGAGAGCCAGCTGAGCCACAGCGTACCTGGATGTGTGACCAACAGAACTGTGAGGTAATGAATGAGTGCTGTTTTAAGATGCTAAAGTTGTGGTATTGTGTCATGGCAGCAAAAGAAAACTAATACCTTTCTCATTAAGCAAAAATATTTTTGGTGGCTCATCAAGTAAGCCTTTACTCTAAATAGGATTATACCAGGTCGCACCTTCAAATCCTGTGGCTGAGCTTGTTTTACCATTTAGAATCCAGACTAAAAATGCACATCTAGCACATGAGGGAGGTGGCGCTTGAATCTGCCTTCTGAAGGTGCGTTTGGCAGACAACATAGACAGTACTTGAGAGGAAAGGGACAACTTTGGGGAAAGCACAGCACCAAACCAAGAGCTTGGGGTGCAGCAGAAGGAGCAGTGCAGCTCCTCAACCCGTTTGCTCGCTTCAGGTTTAGACTCGCATCACACTCTCCTGGGGCAAATGCACACTAAGTGTGGTTCCACATTCCAATAAAAAAGTGAGGAAACAGAATCTAGACTGCTGTGAAATAACTCTGAAAATATCAATGTATTTTTATATTGACATTTATCAAGGCTAACATTAAAGATTCCTATTATCATAAATAATGCATAATTTCAGAGATGATTTGTGTATGAAAGACAATTTAAAATTAGAACATAAGATATCCTGGCATGTAGACAATGGCGTGTGAGCTCAATCTAGTTATTGAAAAAGAGAAGAACATTTCCTTCTTACAATGAGAAAAAAAAGCTTTGCTTGTTCTGTTAAATATATATATAAACTAAGCAGGTTGATATAAATTCTTGGCCTTGTGCCCAGTAATTCCAAAAGGTGGCATTCTAATGCTACCTAAAAAATAATGATAGGCGTTACAAATCAGGTAGCTGGTGAAACTTGAGGCTTCTCTCGTGTGTGTGTGTGTGTGTATGTGTAAAGCTTATACATAAAACAAAGAAGATGTAGCTTTAGCTAATTCATACTGAGATTTATTGTTAATAAGAGTCATAAGAGTACATGGTGTTTTATAAAGCATAAAATATGGAAGACAAATTTTCTGCCCTGAGGAGTTTAGTAAAACCTGTATAGGCGGTAGCTAATGGTGATTTACAAAGTGATCACCAATGGAAAACAGCATCAAAATGATGTCTTATAAGAAGAAAGAATTGGAAAATGCGAACGATTTGAAAAAAGAAAAGAGATTGCAAGAACTTGAAGGAAGAATGAAAAAGAGATGAAAGAAATGAAAGACAGTTCTAAGAAATGAGGAAAGAGGGAAAACGGAAGATAGAGAGGAAAAGACTTGCTGCTGTGAGACACGAACTCATACATGAGAAAGAACGGAGAATTGATTTGTTTGACAAACCTCGGATATTGGACAATTGGAAATCCTAACTCTACAATTCACTTATAACGCATAAGAGCTAGTTTTTCGAAACAGCAGAAACTAAACCAAACCTCTTATTCAAGCCATATTATTGCATCTGTAACATATGTATATATAAATAAAACTCCATACAGCTCTGTATGCAGTTGAATTGTGAATGATTTAAAAAGTTCAAGGGTATTTTTGAGCTAAAGTATAAAAGGAACTTCACTTTAGAAGATATATTGAAAAGCACTAGTTTTCTTCATATATACATATATTCTAGAAAAGTCCCAATGCTATAGCAATACTGAAATCAGACCCAATAGTTCCCTACAAGATGAAGACCAAGTTTCTGTGCAGTGTACTGAGGGCCCAAACCATCTCCAGGTCCCCGCTTTGTGGACGTAGCAGCTGCACAGACTTCTCTTTATTCCCGAAATAGGCCATAGTCAGGGAGCTATCTGTTCAACACGTTTGCCCATTTTTAAAATGGCATTGTTTATCTTTTTAGTAATGAGTTTTGAGCATTCTTTATAAATTCTTGTTATTGGTTCCTTCCCAGATATGTCATTTTCCCATATTTCTCCCAGTCTGTAGCTTCTCTATGCATTCTCTTGTTTGTCTTTCAAAGAGCAAAAGTTCTTAATTTTGATGAAGGGAATTTATCTTTTTTTTTTTTATTTTATGAGTTGTGCCTTTGGTATGCTCTAAGCCAAGATCATAAAGACTTTCTCCTGTTATTTTCATTTACAACTTTTATGCTTTAAGGTTTTGCTTTTAGGTCTATGATCCATTGTGAGTTAATTTTGCATAAGGTATGAGGTATGAGTTGAGGTTCATTTTCGTAATTTTCTTTGCATGTAGGCGTTAAACTGTCTCAGCACCAACTGTTGAAAAGATCATTCTTTTTCCATTGAATTGCCTTTGCACTTTTGTCAAGAATCAATTCATTAAATATTTGTGGGTCTATTTTTGGGCTCACTATTCTTTTCCATTGATCCATATTCTCTATTTTTGCCATTTGCCACACCATCTTGACTACTATACCTTTGAAGTGAGTAAATGAGGTAGTGTGAGTCCTCCAACTTTGTTCTTTTTAAAAATTGTTTTTGTTATCCTCATTCTATATGAAATTTTAAATAAACATCAATTTCTAGAAAAAATCTTGCTGGGATTTTTATTGGGATTGCATTGAATATGTAGATCAGTTTGAGGAAAATTGCCATATTGACAATATGGAGTCTTCCAATCCATGGACACAGTATTTCTCTCCATCTGTTTAGACCTTTGATTTCTTTCATCATTATTCTATATTTTTCAGCATACAGATCCTGCATATTTTTGTTAGATTTATATCTAAATATTTTATGTTTTTGGTACTATTATAAATGATACTGTGTTTTAAAATTTGATTTCCAAATATTTGTTGGTAATATGTAGAAGTAAAACTTATTTTTATAGTTTGACCTTTTATCCTGTGACACTTCTAAAATGATTTATTCATGCTAGGAGCTTTTTATAAATTCCTTGGGATATTCTGTGTAGAAAATCACATAGTCTAAACAGAGAGAGTTTTATTTCTTCCTTTCCAGTCTGTATGGGTTTTTTTGTTTGTTTTTTTTTGTTTGTTTGTTTCTCTTGCCTTCTTGCATTATCTAGTACCTGCAGTACAATATCGTACTGGAGTAATGAAAGCAGACATCCTTGCCTTGCTCCCAATCTTAGGAGAAAACATTCAGTCTTTCACTTTTAGTATAATATTAGGTGTAAGTATTTTGTAAATCTCTTTATCAGTTTAAGGAAGTCCCTTCTTAGTTTGCAGTAAGTATCATGAATGGATGTTGAATTTTGTCCAATGCTTTTTCTGCATCAATTGAGCTGATCATATGGTTTTTTCTTCTCTGGTGAGTTGATATGATGAATGATACTGATTTTCAAATCTTAAATCCTGTAATATACTGTAGCCATGAGTATAATAGCTCTCAGTGAGTTCTGTGAGTCCTCCTAATGAATTATCAAACCTGAGAACGCCCCTGAACTCGCAGCTGGTGTCAGAAGTCTTAGGCGGACTGGGCAGTCTGGAGAACTGTATCCTCAAACATCACAGTTTTGCTAACCCTAGGTAGAATGCAATCCATTTATTTAGGTTCAGAGCACAAGTTTCATCTCTCCTTCTGTAGGTGATGGTTCCAATGTTAGTTCAGAGTTTTTTCATTTTGTTTTGACTGATTGGTTGATTTTTAAAAATTTCTTTGCTAGGCTGTTTTGTATTTGTCTCAAGTATCACTTAAAGGTTAGTCTGAGATTTGAGATTTGTAGTTCCATTCTCAAAGCCCTGGCTATGTAACTTTGGGTCTGTCCCACTGTAGTAAAATAAAAAATATATATTTGGTCTTTGTCCTTTGTTCCTGGCACAGAACTCCTAAAACTCTTGGAATCTCCTATATGTTGAGTGCCTTTGGCATGCTAATGAGATGACTGTTGGCTGAGGGATTCCTAGATAGTTTCATGGTGGCCAGAAAGAACAAAAACCTTGATTATAAGCTTAGAACTTTCAATCCCTTCCCCCACCCTCCGATGGGTGGGGAGGAGGGGCTGGAGATTGAGTTACTCACCAATGGCCAATGATCTGATCAATCGTGCCTTCATAGTGAAACCTCCATAAAAAAACCATAAACTACAGGAGTCGGAGAGCTTCCACATTGGTGAACATATTGAGGTGCTGACAGGGTGGTATGCCTGGAAAGAGCATGGAGGCTCTGGACCACCCCCTCTCCCTCATACCTTGCCCTATGTATCTCTCCCATTTGGCTGCTCCTGAGTTGTATCCTTTATAATAAACTAGGAATAGGAAGTGACTGTTTTCCTTAGTTCTGTGAGCCGTTTGAGCAAATTATTGAACCTTGGGGGGAAGAGGTTGCGGGAACCCTTGATTTGTAGCTAAGTCACACAGAACAGTGAGTAACCTGGGCACCTAATACTTGTGACTGGCATCTGAAGTCAGGGCAGTCTTGTGGGCCTGAGCCCTTAAATCTCTGGAGTCTGACACCAACTCCAGGTAGTTAGTGTCAGAATTGGATTGAATTGTAGGACACCCAGTTGATGTCCAGAGAGTTGGAATATTGATTGGTGTGAGGAAAAAACCCACACATTCGGTGTCAGAAGTGTTGTAAGTAAAAACAGCTCACCCACACATGTGCAACTCAGTGGTGAGGCTGGCATTACGTTGGTTTGTTATAGGATTTGGGGATTATCTTCTCCAAGTCTCACCCTTCCTGGATATCCCCCACACTCTCAGCCCGCAAGAGTCCGTTGCGTTGATCTTCTGGCCAGAAAGATGGGACTCCTCTTGGATTCCTGGATGCCCATGCTGCCACACAATTCCCACAATTGGGGCCACCCATGGGGCAAGGCAGAGAGGGGAAAAAAAGATGAAGAAAACAGTAATTCTTCCTACTTTGTCTGGCCTTCAGGTCCCTTTTCTTCACTCCTTTGGACAGGAAACTCGCTGCTTCAGCTCCATTATAGGCCAGCCCTCTGCAAGCCACAAAGGAACAAAAAGGGATGTAAATGAAAAAAGTATTACCCCCACACTCCCTAGCCCACAGGGATCCCCTTTCCTGGTCTTTTGGACAGAAAGATAGAATTTCTCTGAGTTTTAGCTGTCTGCAGTCTGGATGCCCCAGTTCTGCCAGCGACCCACTCTTGGCTTAAGACCATGAGCAAAAGGAGAAAAAAAATAGGAAACTCATCCTCATACAAGCTTGTTTCTCCAGGTTTTGACTCCCTTCCCCAATCTGCCTGCTTTACTTTTCAAATTCCTCAGATAGTTGCTTTTTGTATTTTGTCTAAAGTTTTTAGTTGTAATCAGCAGAGAAATAGGCTGTAGTGGGCTTACTCCATCTTGGCCACATCAGAAGTTCAACCTGCGTACTTTTTAATTGCCTCTTCATGTAACAATGATTTTGTAATATCATTTTCTATAAAGAGTAGAAAGATAATTCGGTCTTTTAGTTGGTTTAAAATTTTTTGCATTTTTATAATTCAGTCTTTTAGTTGGTTTAAATTTTTTTCCATTTTTGATAATTTAGGAAAATATTTCAGCCTTGTGTTAATATCATGTAAATTTTTAGATTGGCTGTCAAATGTGGGAAAAGTACTATCAGGTGGTTAGTTTTTTCATATATGTACTGTAAGATGTCAGAGCTTTTCAAATTTCCTTGTGCAGTAATTAATCTGAAATATTCTTTGAATCAATGACAGTTACTAGCCTTCCCTGATGTCCTTGTAATAGCATATTATGTTTTATGTTACTTTTTTCAAAGTAACCATTTTATGTCAAATCAACAAGAACTTTAAATCCTTTTCCAATGTGTTCATATGATTCTCTCCTCTCACTAACTGGATTATCAAACATTCCAAGAGCTTATTCATTACTTTTATTTGAAATATATCTCTTCCTACTAGTGAATTCCTGATTTTAATGATGATTTGAAATCTTTTTGTTACAAATATTCTTGGTGTCAGAATAATTTCTATTGACTTAATTGCTTACCTTCTTCCACTTTTGTTTTATATTCCATTAATATTTCATCTGAAAGTTTTGTCAGTTGTTTCTAAATAGATTTAGAGATGACAAAAGATGATCCCCTTCATATAATTCAAATAAGGTGATTGCAATTTCTTAAATTTCTTAAAGCAATGTTTCAAAGTGTCTTTCTGAATTGCAGTTAAAATGCTGTATTTAATTTTTATCAACTTTTTGAATAAGGTTTTAAATGCTTTTTTGAGTGTTAGGGATTTTCTTCCAGATCTTTGAAATATGTATTTTAGAATTCATAAAATGTCCTTGACTCATATTGCAAGGCTTGCACAGCTTTATAATGGATAACCCATTACATTACACTTAGACTTTTAAAAAAAAATCCGAGTTGATATGTATATGTAAGATACACCATTTATGAGAGGAATCTGAAAGGAAAATAACTGTCATAACATGCCAACGTGGTTAACAATGGTGGATGCAGCTTTTTCTCTTACCTGGTGATAGGCATGAGCTGCACATGGTGTACATGCTGCACACTGATTAATATCTTTAAAGAGTGCTGGAAGCCCTTTTCCTCACATAGCAGCCACGTTGTTGGACAACACTCCATGAATGTTGTCAACCACAGGTTCCAACGTCCAAAAGTTCTTTCACATCGTTGAGTAAAGCCACAGGCTGGTTTTCACTTGGTGAAAAAGTTTAAAACTATACATAGAGTTTTCAGTCACAGCAGTAGAACACAATAATAGCCAACTAATCAGTGTCAGAGACATCTGGCATAGAATCTGCAATAATGGAGCAGTATTTGGTAACAGCGTGGCCTGATGAGCAGTGCCATGTCCATGCCCAGGATTTGAACGGGTGGAACCCTGGGCCACTGAAGCAGAGCGCGTAAACTTAACCACTCTGCCACGGGGTCAGCCCCTCAAGTACATTTCTGATAAGAAAGAACTTTTAATTTCACTAGATGTTAATGAGAACTCATTCCTCTACTTATAATTTTACTCATCTGATTGAAAGAATTTTCCACAGACTAGCTTCTGACTCCATACATTGCAGACCTTGTTTCTGCTCCACTGAGAACCTATTCCCATACTCAGGTACCACTCATTTTGTGATAGCCTCTAAGCTTGTACTTTCATACCACCATGCCAAGTTGAGTCGGCAGAATGAGCAATTGGAGTATGCCTAGAAGATATTCTTACCCTGAGAAGGCTAGCAATAACCACAGGAGTGGCTGTAAACTGTGTAAATAAATCCCACTAAACCCAAAATAGCATTATCTCCAAATAAACTACCCCTAGGCTAGATCTCAAAAATGCCTGAGCAATTGCAAAGCCATCTAACCCAAGGGGAAGTGTGATGGAGGGAAACCCAGGAGGGAAACACACAGCAATCTTCACTGATTGGAGTTAAAATAACTTACTTGGGCAAATTTTTCAAAAATGTATGATCTTATGAACACATTGCTAGAGTCCCTATCAAGAAGCTTAGTACAGTTTCTTCCAAGGAATCAGGAGACATCAACTTCCTTAGCTTCCTGGTAGATCTGTCTCTGGGCATGACTTCCAGGCTTTATCCACAATTACCCCCACTGCCTGAAATGTCTTGTCCCTTCTTCTGCTCCTGGAAAATCCCTACTCTTCTTTCAGGGCTTGATTCAAATGTCAATAATTTCCTGAGAAAGAATCTAGTGTATGGGAAAGAATTTGGGCTTTGGTAAAAGACATCTAAGTTTCAATCTCTTGGCTGAGTCACATGCTGTTTGTGTGTCACAAGCAAACTATTAACTTCTTTGAGTCTCAATTTCTTCATCTATAAAATATGGATAAGAATATATACCTAGCTGCCTTGTAAGAATTTTTTAAAATTTAGCATTTCATCAATTCTGTTTTTTCTCATCTTAACATCTCTCCATAGAATATTTGGAACATTGAGAAAATGGTGCTTAAGAGAGGCTTTAACTTGTTTATTTCTCTTTTCCCTACATCATTTTGTTATTTGGGTGATCAACAGGGCTGGCACGAGGATGAAGCAACTGAGGCATTTGCCTCAGGTCCAAAATGTAGAGGGGTGTCAAAAAACTCAGCAAATATAAATAATATTTTAATTCAGTATTTTTAAAAGTCAATGCAAAAAATCTATGATGAACAAAACATCAAAATCTTAAATAAAGACAGGATCAGTATACTGATTTCTCCTTTTGCCTTAGGCTCCAATACGCCTCACACTGGTTGGTGATCCAAACTTAATGGAAGAATTTGGAATATTATGTCTCTTTATAATTATTCATAACAACTTTGAATTATTCTCTTTCTTTTCAGTGGTTTTTCCAGATGCCATCTTTCAACACCTCCAACATTAATTCTTTTAGCATTAAAGCTTGACCCTCTACAACTGGTGATGTGAGCAAATTATCTTTGTTTTATCTTAGAAATATTGTTTGTGCTTTGAAAAGTGGCTTACTTTTTCGAAAATCTTTCCATAATTTCTATCGGAGATAACTTCACTCTAGAACGGTCTACTCCATTTTTTCCTTTTCTGAAGTTATTTGAATTCCACTCTCAACTTTTTGCAAAATGGTTCATTTCAGAGTACTTCAGAGACTTTATGCTTCCTTTAGGAATTCTACCTAAATATCAGTAAGTTGTTCTTATTTTCCATCTAAATTATTTAGCCAAATTTAGTTACGACTATTTCTCTGAGATGTTGGAGTAAAACATTTCAAATATCCTACTTGAGGTGTGCTCTGTAGTGTTACTCCCATATGCTGTTGGTAGAAGTATAAATTGGTACTAGCTTAAGGCCAATTTGAAAATAACTGCCAAATTTGAAATATACATGACACAGATTACTTTTATAATTAAAATAATTTTTTTAAGCAGTATTTTTTTCCCATTGTATCCTTCTGAGTGCAAGAGTACAGAGTCTCTGGCTTCAAGGACCTCGTACTTTAAAGGTGAAGGAGAAAAGAATGATAACTTGTGATCTTTACATAGGGCAATATTTAAAAATTGTTTTGAGGTGTGTTTTCATATTTTAAATATTAATTATAACCCACACAGAAAGTGTGAGCAAAGTCTAAAAAATTTTGGAATTTCTTTGATTGTACACTTTGAAATTAAAGATAATTTCATATTTAATGTAAATAAATCCTGAAGCTAAGAATAAATGTTGTTCCACTATTCACAATATTTCTCTATTTTAATTATTTTGTTTATTTTTTGAATGGGTAATACACATATGATACACAATTCAAAAGTTGCAAAAGGGCATATAGTGAAAATTAAGTCTCCCTCCCACCCTGTCCTGAGGACTCATGGTTTCCCTCCCTGGAAGCAACCACTGTTGCTGCTTCTTGGGTAGCTTCTCAGATATGTTTTGTGAATATGGATATATTTCTCTCTCTTTCTCTCTCTCTCTGTTTTTTCTCTTTTTTTGCACAAAGACTAGTTTATTCCATACACTGTTCTGCATATATCTTAAGAATCATTTCTCAGTCTTTGTAGTGGCTGCATTATATTCAATTGAAAGGATGAAGCATTCTTCATTTCCTCCTGATGGACATTTAGGCTGTTTCTGATCTTTTACAATGACAAACAATGCAGCAGTCTAGGACCTTGTGCATGTGTGCCATTTCTCTGTGTGCCAATGTACATCTGTAAGAAAGAATTTCTGGAAGTGGAATTACTGGGTTAGAGGATGTGTGCAGCGAAAATTTCGACAGATATAGCCAAATTCCCCTCCACAGAAGTTGTACTAGATTACACACCCACCAGGATGGTGCCTCTCTCCTCGCCTGGACCACACAGCGTATGATCACGTTTTTTAATTTTTTTTTAAGATTTTATTTTTTTCCTTTTTCTCCCCAAAGCCCCCCGGTACATAGTTGTATATTCTTCGTTGCGGGTCCTTCTAGTTGTGGCACGTGGGATGCCGTCTCAGCGTGGTTTGATGAGCAGTGCCATGTCCGTGCCCAGGATTCGAACCAACGAAACACTGGGCCGCCTGCAGCAGAGCACGCAAACTTAACCACTTGGCCACGGGGCCAGCCCCACATTTTTCAATTTTTGACAATATGATGGGTTTTAAAAAATGGTGTCTCACTTTAGTTTGTATTTTTCTAATTGTGAGAGAGGTTGAGTATCACTTCATGTGTTTAAGAGCAACATTTATGTTCAAGATTCCTCACATAAAGAGTAGTGATATTTCCATTAAATTTGACTAGATTTTTTTCCCCTCAATGAAAAAAAACCTCCTACAGGGTTGTAACTATATAGCACCTACCATTAAAATAAAAAAATTAATAAAACTCTACAACATCTCAGAATATAAAAGCAGGATTTTTCCACCTTTCTGGAAGAATTCAAAAGTTCATCTTTGGACTCGTAACAAACATGTAAAGTTTCACTAAAATTACTTATTAGTAAAGTTGGAAATCGCCACAATATATAAATTCTCAATTTTAATTGTTTTTCACAATTCTGTGCTAAAATGCAAAAAACGTATATATACCAATAGCAAAAATATTTTCCTTCAAGATCATAGCTGCAATATTATTCAGTATTGAAAAAGCAAACTTCTAAGACTTACAAAATCTCTTTTCCATTGAAAGCTTGTCTTTAGGGGCCTTCTAACATGACTATTGATGAGTAATATAAATATAGTATAAATTTTAATGCAGTATCCATAAATGGCATTTTTACATTATTGCTATTGCTACAACACCAATGTAAATAAATATTGTAAATGAATATCAACAGTAACTCTTCTCTCTCTTCTGTGTCATTTCACTGCTGACGTTAAGTCATTATCTTTCCATCATTGCTATAGAAGTTAATCTTACTAAACAAAACCTAGCACTTGAAGTGTATCAAAAATCTTAGGACTTTTCCAGTTAGTTTGTATTGATCATATGGAAGTTACTTAGTATCTTAGAGTTCTAGGTACAAAGTATACTCTTTAATATCATTAGTTTGGGAAATCAGTCTTTTTGCTCCCTACTTCCCACCCCACCCCATCAGCCTTACACAGAGAAATAACTCTTTCAGGTTACAGATAAGAGATGCCAGTTAATCAGTCCGGCTGGTCACTGGAGTGAAAGATGTCACTGCCAGATCCCCTGATACCTTGTGCAGTGGCACAGACTCCTGGAATTGAAAGGGAGCCAGCTCAAGGAGTCATTTAATCCAAACCTCTCTCTTCCTGCAAGGCTCTGCCTGAAATGTCTAAGACGGATGGTTTGTCCTTAAAATTCACCAGGGACAGAGATTCTACAATATCACTCTGGAGCCTTTTCTAATGTTTAATCACTATTACTGTCAGGTCAGTTTAAGCTCTTTCCTGCTAGTTTTTCCTCTGCAGCCGTGGAAAACAGTTGGTCAGCAACCTCTTTATAATCGCCTTTCTAATACGCAAAGACAGTTACCAAGGTGCCCTTCAGCCTTATTTTTTTAAGATTATATAATTTATCTTCTGTCCATTTTTAATATATCAGTATTTTATCTCATTAATCATTTGGATTAGTTTTCATTAAACTCTTTCCATTTGTTCTATACCACTCCTAACTTAGCATTATAGTAAGTTCTTTAATTGTAATGTGATTTTTAACATTTTAATTATTGTAGGGCAAGGTAACTACACTTTCATTTGTTCACTAAATATGTACTTAATGAGTATTTTATGCCAGAAAGAAAAAGATAGACAAATCTCCTGCTCTCATATAGTATATATTCTAATAGAGGAAACAAAGAATAAACAATTAAAAATGGATCTGTAATATAATATAATGTCATGATAAGAATAAAGCATCTTGTATTAATTAGGAAAAGCCTAGGCTGCTGAGATAGAGACCCAACAATAATTGAGTGGTTTGAGGAAAAAGTTTGTTTCTTACCTAATAGTCCAACATGACTACTCTGGATCATGAAGAAGTTCTGCTACATGAAGTCACCCAGGGACCCCAGTCCTTCTTTCATGTTGCATTATCACATACCTTAAGTCACTGTCATTATCTTTATAGTATAAGCTTGGTCATCCTGAGTTCCAGCCAGCAGGGAGGAGAAAGACAGCATGGATGAAGCTATCCCAGGCCCAGAAGTGGCACACGTCACTTCCACTCCATTCCGCTGAAGAGAACCTGGTTACCATCACGCTCAACATAGGAGGCTGGGAGACATAGTCTGAACATGTCCCAAGAAGAAAAGGAGAATGGATTTGGGGGACCAGGTAGGACGTTGCAAACACTGTCATTGTTTCTCCTCAATATCTTCACATCCCTTTTTACCTCTTTGTTTCTGCTTCCAACATCAAACACTGGGCTGTTTTTCAGAAGATGTGCTGGGGACACTGGATCTCACTTTGCCAACACTGGAAAGTGCCTAGGAATTTACTTCCCCTACCCCACCTCAGCCAGGGAGGGCCAATAGGTGCAGGAGTATGAAAGATCAGCTTCCTTACCCTCTGGTCAGGACAATTCTGAGGCATAACTTACACTCGAGAGTTCCCGTGCAGGCACAGGCTGAAGCTGCCCTCTATGGGAGATGGCCTGAGATTCATCCTTGCTTGGCTGTCTTCTCTTCCCTGTCCTGCTTTCCACATCCCCTTACTGGTTTCCCCCAGGAGCACTTTCTTAATAAATCACTTGCACAGGAATCCTCATCTGATGGTCCACTTCTAGGAAACCTTATCTAAGACACAAGGTAAAGGGTTAAAGGTGCTGGATCATTTTTAGTGGCCTCACACGTAAGATCAAAAGCAATATTTGGACAAGTATGAATGACTTCACTCACGGCTATCATGACTACTATGGAAAAAACAAACAAAAATCTGTATTTTTGTTGTTTTGCCAGGGTCACATTCATATAGTTTGTATAAATGTAGCTTATGTGAGTGGATGTCTACAACCTGTTCAAAAAGTGAATGCATCTGTATCTTATTCTATATTATCAAATCTTCATGAAAGCTATCTTCTAATTGGATCTTTGGAGATAAAGGGAATACAGTTAAGTGAATGGAGGGAATAGGCAACAAAAGTGCTCAGCGATGCTCAGCACTGAGTAACCCAAAGGGGCTTAGAGCATTTCAGAATACAGGGTGTCATGGATTCCAAAGTAACTAAAACACTGAAGAGTGACATCTTTCTGTGGACCAAATATATCACATGTAATTGTTTTGAAGAGGGTACTGGCTGCTGAACCATGACGAAAACAGTGTGGTGGTGGGGAATGGGAGGGAGGACTCCAGAGGGAGCAACTGGCAAAAGATCAGCTGATTGCTTGAATTTTGACTTTACTCATTGTAACCATCTATGATCCTCTTCTATAATCTAATTAATAAATTAACACAAGTTTATGTTACACTATTTTTTACCATAATATTGAAGTATGTAAATATTAGAATTGTTTGTGTGTTTCAGACTTACTAGGTTTTGTATGAGTAATTGACTCAGGAAGATAGAACTTTTAAAAAATAAATTTCTAATTTAAAGTATTACCTTTGGTAAATATAAAAATCAGGAAATATAGATGATACTTCATGTAAAATTAACTTACATTGAAATCATCATTCTACTAATTTTACCATCTCAGAGCCCTGCAGACTTCTCTCAGAGACCTTTGTGGCTCTGATCAGTTACAAGTGTACATTTATTTTTGCGTTTATTTGATTATTTTATTAATGTCTTTCTCCCACACTAAACCATAGATCTAGGAGGGCTGTTTTTGATCACCATTATATACCCAGCATCAAATACAGTGCCTGGCACATAATAGGGACTCAAAAGAATTTGTTGACCGAAAAAAATTAATGAATGCATAAATACAGAATAATTTATATTAAATTTCAAATATAGAATCTTTACCATCTAAAGTGCATGGTGCAAGTATTATTATGTATTACTCTGTAAATTATAGAAAATGGATAATACAAATGATTCTTGTCCATAGAAATGTAAATAAATTAAATGCGGAATGCAGTTGGTTATTGCTCTATGTGTAGATCAGTTTTGCATCTATTTGTAATTGTATTTTCGCCTTCCACATTGCCCCCACGTATTTGCTTCTTTGAATTCTCCTTTGAATTGCTTATATCATTCTACTGGTTCTCTCAATAATTAATTCATTAAGTAAAATATTTGATATGTATTTGTTTTATATTTGTATGAGTCATGATTTTACCTTCTTTTAGAAAGTACCCCTTAATACCTTAATAATACCTTAAAAACATCTTAAATAATGCTAACAGTTTATCTGTGTACACAAAAATCTATTGAAAATGCACTACATGGAAAGAATTATGCCATGCCTGAGCAAAATAAACAGCAAGTGCAGGAACTGAATATCTTCATAACACTTGTTTAAAGAATTTTGTTAGTCAAGCTGCAAAGAGATTAGTAAAAGAATTATTCATACACATTTTGCTTGTTATTCTTATTAGTTCATGCAGCCACAGAGTACTAGCACTGCACGGTGCCATTGGGACCCTGTCCCAGCTTCCTGGGGATTTGTATACTAGGGAAATATCTTACAAAGACCCTCTATACAAACATTTCAAAATGTGCTGGTTTGTAGTTAAATTTATTCTTTCATTTTCTGCTTTATTTTGTTATTATTGTGTTCCATTTTATGTATTCTATAACTGAGGAATTACTCAAAATTGGGAAAAGAGATAGCTGAAGCATTGGAATTTCAACTTCATACATGTTTCAAAGAGAGCAAAAGGTTGTATTTCAGGGGGGTACTAAAATTACATATGATTTTTTTTCAAACAAATGCCAAGAACTGTATCTGCTAATAAGTTTTGCCCAGCTTGGAAACCAAACTCAGCCACATAGTATAAGAATGCCAGATAGACGACAATAAATATTTTTGGCATAGTTTCAAAGCTACATAATGCCAGACATAGACATGTAAAAGTAATGGCAAGAACTACAAAGATTATAAAAGAAATAAAGTCACAGTTCGTAATTCATATGATTATGTTCAATAGCAGGCTTAGACAGCTTTTCACATAATAAGATCCACATGTAAAAGCATCAGCTTATTTTACTCAGAAGAAGATAACAAATATTAAAACGGCTTTTAAAAGTAAAATTCTGTTGAGAGCTTATAAATGTATTTTTGCAAGCTGAAGGAGAGGAACTTAAATTGTTTTTTTGTTTCTATTTAGATACCCAACTTCTGCTTCCCATTTTGTCACACAGAAAAATTAAGTAAAAGAAGAAAACGCAACCTCAAAAACGGGACCATCTTTTAAATATTCTCACTATAATCTGTATATTAAAAATGGAGTTCAGGGAAAACACCATTCCTCTGAAATTAAATAAATTGTGCATTGTGTTTAAAGAAAGGGTGAAGGAGATATGATTGTCAGATGTTCAAATCTTGAGTTGACTACTGGGTCCAGATTATGGGGCTCAAAGCTAAAGCGAATGAAATAGTCCGAAGCAATTCCATTGCATCTGCCATTGCAAGGTGAGTGTCTAAGGCTGGTTTTTAAGTGCAAGGATTCTAGCAATATTTTGTGCTACTTGGAGTATTTTATGTTAGACCTAGAGAAATCAAACTAAATTGAGTTTGTGAAGGGTTTGGTTTCCAGAGATAAAAGAAGCACACTTTTGTTTTTCCTTCTGTTTAATTTATGAAAAGTGGTCCGCCATCAGGGTGGGCTAATGAAAAGCAAGACTAAGGGGAAATGCTAGTGAAGGAAGGATGGCAGAAACTGTAGAATCTGAGATAAACTGTCAGTCCCTTAGGCAAGATAAGCCAGAGCAGCACAGTGCTGAGCCCAACTAGCTCAGGTTTCAGTTCCCACTCACAGCAAGTCTGTGTGCTGGCGTTCATTTATTTAAAAAGCAATTTTACCAGGAAAGAAAATGATAATTTAGTAGGTGAACTGAAAATTATCAGATTTTACGATTTTATATTAAATGCAATAAAATGTTTGTTAGTACTATAGGTCTATATTGTATTGAATTTTTATTTTGTTGTGTCAAATATAAAAAAATGCTTTTTTCTTTTCAACCTGGTGAAAATTCATAAGGTCGGATAGACAGGTTATGTGGCATCTCTTATCTATCAACTATTATAAAAGAAAAAATAATGTTTTGCAAACGTATATTTTCCTTAGTTTCAAGTTTTGTGTGAAATTTTTAAATACCCCTCTAGCAATGCACTGTTTATGTTGAACACATGTCATGCATTGGTGGTGAGACACACTTTTACTTAAATGTGGGTGAAAATGTTTGTCACAAAAAGACACTCTCAGATTGCGTTCTATCTCCATTTACACATGGATCCCTTTAATGGATGTTGAGAGTCTTGATTTAGAACGTTTAATAGGCTCGTTTACATTTTGCAAATCTCTACCTTTGAAATAAAAATGCAGTGACCCACCCATCTGCAGACAATTAAGAGCAGCAGCCAAGTATAAAAGGGTGGAGAACTTTTAATGGGTGTTTATAGATGGGAAGCACCGACCCCCTTTTAAATGAAAGAGGCCTAAGAAGAAATAGTAAGTGTTAAGGATAACCATGAAATTCATTTAACCCCCCAAGCAGAAGATCCGTTATCAAAGAATTGGCAGGACTCTACACCTTCCAACTTAAGGTTCTTACCTTAAGTACTTACAAAAGAAATGTCTTATTTAGAAGTGTTTTGATTATAATTTCTTAGCTGCTTTAAAGTCAAAACACAAGCCCACAGGAAGACCAACAGTAAGGTATGTGATATAAAAACAAATATTTCCATAAAATCTTTGCCCTAGCAAAAAGAGAAATTCTTAGTAGGTTCAAGGTGGGAATTTAGGGAATAGTATTTTTTTACAGGAAATACTGGTTAGGCGTTTTATATAGGGGGTTCTGCATTTGTGAAGGGATAATTTGCTCTAAAATATGTGGGCAACCAGCCTAAATTCTCTAATTGAGTAGTTTGCTCATAACCCCAGGCCATTAGGTGACTGTAAACTGTTGCAGGCTTAGTAAGAAAATAGTCCCATCAGGATTTTTGTATTTGTATGCGGTTGTGGGTTAGAGTAACTGTTTCCAAAATTATGGATTAATGAAAAGCTCTTTTTTCTGAGTTTGCAAATACCAGCTTTGAAATGCTCAAAGTCAAATTAAGCCAAGGATTCTTTTTCTCGTTGTTGCTGTTTTTTTTTACAGTAAAAACAAATTTTTACAAGATCAAGTCTCAACTATAAGTTCCATTGTAAGTTATCTAAGGAAATTTAGAGATATTTAATTGACTGGCTGTTAATAATAAAAGAAAACTGCCACATTTTCTTTGATACTGTCATTCAAATACTTTGCTCATGTCCTAAAATGCCCCTCACTGGCAATCACCAAGGAACTGGATACACAAAAAATGGGTATGACTTTCAGAAAATAAAGAGATGTGCAGAAATTCAAGAAATGTCGTGTACCTGTATTTTATTTGGCACACGTGCTGAATATAAGTTTGCATTTCTGTGAAGGGGAAGACAACTTTGCGTGCTGTTCCTTGCATCCAATCTTGGGCTCCTCTCTCCTAATGGATCTCTTCAGTTAAACAGTCTGTTTTCTTTCTTGTTCCCTCATCCCTGTTAACTCATCACATTGTGTTTCTTACTAAGCATAGTATACTTGTGCATCCCAGAGCAGGGCAAGGAAGGAACCCAAAACAGTCTACGTAATCAATAGCTGTAAATGCAAATCAATAACTGGAAATGCAGAAGAAATTCAGTCACAGGGAGAAAATATCTGACCAAGCATGTCAGATAAATTTAATAGATATATTCAAAATTGAAAGACTTCATGTTTTTTTATGTCTCCATTTCCGCTTGAAGCTGGCTCTAGTACTAATAAGGTTGTGGCTCGTATTACATCAAATCTGTTTGTACAAATTGAATTACATAGAACTTTTCTTAGCAATTAAATAAATAAGAAACAAAATCACAGTCAGAACGCAACATCAATCTCTTACTCCACCTGGGGCAGTGCGAGGCATTTTCATAGGCTGTTTAACTTTTTACTTTATCAGGTTTTCTGTTTTAAAATTTCTTGAAAACATTATAACAGAACAGCAATACCATAAACATATATTTGTCTAAGCAATTTAGTTGAAAAAAATCAGAATAATGTGATATGGGAGGAAATATCTTTTTTAAAAAAAGAAATTTTAAAAAGAAGATACCAAAGCAGAATTGTTCTGAAATGACTTGTTGTGGGACGTGGAGAACTGGACTCACACACACAGGGGGACGTGAAGACGGGAGGCGTTTGAGGAGGGTGTGCTCTCCTGTGGGGCGTGTCTGAGCTCTGTGCCGTGAAAGACTGTGCTAAAGATGTCCAGAACACTTCGGTAGTTTTGAGCAGCTCTCTTAAAAACTTTCTAAAAGATTGAACAAAGAGACTATTTATTCTCTTCCTTGGGTTGAGATTGAAGCTAGAATACCTGAATAATAGATTTTGGACAAGTTGAGAGATGAGATTTGCTAAAAGGACTGACAATAAAGGAAACACAAATTGACTCTGGTAACAACCAAATGGAGAAAAAGAATTTATCTTCAAAATCCCACCCTTAATTTCTCATTTTCAAAAATAATAAAAAATACGATAGAGAGGAAAGGCAGTGATTCATCAGATTCCTTCACACACCGGTTTACCAATGTTTTCAATACCAGCACAGCTATGAATTGTGTGAAGAGCAAAATGAAAATGGATGTTTTCTTGGAGAACAATCCCTCTTGGAATCACCAAAAGATGCAGTCAAATGTTCATGATAACTGCGATCTAACAGAGAAAAAGAAAAATCCATAAATATAAACATAAAACTAGAAACTGTCTGCATGTAAAGATGCTTCAAAGGGATCCTAGATGATCCCTCAGAAGAGACGTGGGTGAAATTTTAAAAGAATAAATGTCCCATCCCTCTTAGTTCCATCTTGCACGTACAATACCTTTAATCAATATTTTTTAGATGAATGAAAACAAAGAAGAAAAGCAAGCCTGCTATCACATAATATCTATTTTGTGAGAAAGAAAACACTCTAAGTCTAAATATTTGCTCTTTCAAATTTACTAAAATATGATTTAAAGTAGGTTCCCAGTAGATAACTGTGTAACTCAGGTGGTGGATTTTATGATAGCATTCTCTCTTTTGTATATGTTTGAAAATTTCCATAACACATTTAAAAAATGAAAAAGTAGATTCCTTAAGGTTTAGAGAATAGATAAATTGGCATTTGCAAAACTTATGTTTAGTAATCAAAACTTGGAGATTATTGTGGAATTTCTTCTCTAGGACAGATTTGTTGGGGGAAGGGATAACACAGCCGTGTCCGCTCTGTCTAGTGACAATGAAGCAAGAAGGTGGAATGGGGCAGGAAGGGAGTCAGAAGGGAGGGGCGAGCCAGCCGTTTTAAGTGTGGCTGCTATTTTAATACTACAAGACTTCGTTCTTCTGATGCTTCACCACCTCATTAACCTATGTGTCATTCTGAAGTATTTTGCTATGCTCTGATGATTAGAGACTTGCTCGTTAACAACACAACATTTTAAATGCAAGCTCTTCCCTGGAGTCGTGGTGAATTAATTTTCAATTAGTTTTCATTAATGAACTTCATTTTTATGGGTCTAATTGCTGTCCCAGCTTCAGGAAATTCAGCAAGTACTTTGGTGGGGTGGGAGGTGGGCAGCTATATTGGGGTCAGGAACATCCTAAGCCCTTTTCAGAACACCTTCCTTCAATCATTGTCCAAAACAAACCGAAAAATGTCTAAATTATAAATCAAACACGTACAAATGGAACCCATGCATCTTTTCTTGGGTCTTCAGAGGGAAGTTTTCTTTCTAGCTGCATCTGGTGTTTATCATGTACCCCACAACCAGACTCAAGAAGGGAAAAGATCAGATTTAAGTAGAAAATGCTCTGAGCAAGTCATTCACTCTTCCTATGCCTTAGTTTCCTCTCATGAATGGATTTAGTTCAGATTGTCTAGATCCAAACGATATGAGTCTATACTAGTTGGCAAATAATCACAAATCTAGTACAGAAATACAAACTACATAATAAAACCAATATTCTTGGGTTGCTGGTGAAGGACTAGTAGCCTGAGAAACATGACCACAAACCCAAACTCCAGCAGCTTCTCAGGAAGAGTGTGACGCTCTTGTGCCAAAAGACTAAGATTTCTATGTTCTTCCCATTTCCATTTTTAAAAACTTGCAACTGAGACCAGTGAGACACGCATCACTCACAGCCTAAGACTTCGCCTTTATAAAATTTAATAAGCATTTTTCTTCCTCATGTTTTTCCATGAAAAAATGAGTTTGTTGATAGCTTAATCCTTTGGCCTTTGCTCTTGAGGAGGCACACATTTTAAAGTACATTGATTTTAGAATTAGAGAAAGGAATTTAATTCCATCTTGTTACTTTGACTGGAAAATAAAGTGTTTTTCTTAGTTAATGGTGGTAATTCTTCCCTTCGCAGAGAAATGATTATTTCAGTATTTTTTCAGTAGGTATTTACTGAGTCCTGATTTACTGATCTCTTCAGGATCATAATACTGAGATCTTCAGGATCATATTTTTTTTGAAAAACTAGAAGGCAGAGTCTTGTTCTGGTGAAATTATAAGTTGAGATGACAAAAGGGGAATGCATGAACCTGCAGAACACTGACAAAGCAACAGCTGAATAAGTAAAAAATAATGCAGTAGAAATTATAAGGGGAAGTGCCCAGGGCATGTAAAACAGAGTCCATTATGATGGCCATAAACCCTAGCTGGTGTTATATTGTCTTTATTTACTTCCTTCACCAGAAGCAATTTCTCTGTGTTTCTGGTCATTTTATTGTGCCAACAAACTCAGATTTTAATTCTTTTTAAATGAGTGGTATCTTATAGACAGAAGCATTTCCTGGCATTCAGTTCTTTTCTGTAGAAAGGTTTATGAATAAAATTGAGGATCTTCTGTGATTATGTAAAGATAATGACTTTCACAAAAATCAGCAAGAAACTGGAAATGTGAAACACTTTATTATGTAAGTCCCTTTTAAAGATCTGGAACATCACTGTGCAGATGAGAATCCAATCTGTAAAAATATTAAAAGAACTATAGATGATAGTACTGAATTAATATTGTACAGGAACAAAACTAACCCTCAGGAAAAATAGGTTGCCCATTAGTTAACGCAATGAATTAACGACAATTTGTCAAAACAGTTAAAGATGTTTAATCTTTAATAAATGTATGTGTTTTAAATGAAATATTGTCTAACTAATTGGTTATGCACTTAAGGTCTGGAATCTGATGACGGCAAAATAGAAAGAGCTCAAGTTTTAGCGTCGACAGACTGGAATTAATCCCACTTCTGAACAAGATCTTTGACAACTTTCTTAACTTCTCTGAATCTCAATTTCATTATCGGTAAAGTACAAATAATAATAAATGCCAACACTATAAGGATTTTTGTAAGGATTAAATGGGATAACTCATGTAAAATGTTTTGCACATGGTAAGCACTCAATAAACTGAACTATTGCTATGATGTATACTCAGCTAAATGTTTGGAAGCAAGCAAGACCCTCTAGGAGCATAAGGGAAGTCATCTTACAAAGTCCTCTCACTAGTGGAGTCAATAAAATATTTTTATTAAAAACCACTAGTAAATTTGGAGGCATAACCAAAGAACAATTATGTGACTGCCAATACTTAGGTTGCTTGGTGGTCAGTTCAAAAAATTGATGAGATGTCAACAGTTTCCAAATTTCAACTTCTGACACAAAAATCAAGTATTTAATATTATTTTACTTCCATAATTCCACTGAAACACCAGATTATTGGGTTCCGCCTTTTGTCCTAAGCTATCTTAAGTTAAAATCAACGAGAACACACATGTCCTGTGTCATCCCATGAATAAAACATAAGTGGATACGTGTGGTTTTATTAGGTCGGCTGGGAAAATACACTCCCCCGCAGCCCTGCACCTGTTTCCTCCGTATTCCGAGATGGGAAACGTCAACTCCCGCAAAAGAACCACCTTGAAACCGCCTCTAACTGCATTTCCCTAAACTCAACATAACAGTGCCTTTTTTTTTTTTAACATAATCATGTTTTTCCAAAATATTGAAGGGTCTTTTCGGGATTCTCTAATCCTAGTCATAATGTTCTTGTAAGATGGATGATTTTTATTACTTTAGTCTTTTTTTAGACAAAGTCATGCTATAGTAGCTGAAAGTCAAGTAGTACGACCAGAAAAAAGCAATGAGAAAGAATTGAGTAAAATTATAATTCTGACTCTGCAAGATACTTTTTAAAATAAGCCATTTTACCTGTGGTAAAACAGGATGTTTTTGCCCCCATTCTAGCCCAATAAAATGTCAATTTTTTCTTTTTATTTTTTGAGAAACAATAATACGTGTACATAGTTTCAAAAATTGAAAAGTTCAAAACGATATGCTCCCCTCACTGATCTCCCAATTGAACATGGTTCTTAAATTGGGGGCACTATTCAGTCACAGGCATTATAAATGTAATTTTACATTGATTTCCCCAATACCAAGACAAACAGATAGATGATAGATAGATAAAGAAACTTTTACTTCTGACTTAATATATGTAGTATGTATTTGTATATTATATTTAATATTATAATATTTGTTAATAATGTAGTATGTTAAATCAGAAGTACATGAACAAATAGTACATAAATTACTGCAAGTCTTGTGATTTTTAGGTTTAAAGGAAATATCCAGCACAGAAGAGACTATTGTATTATAAAAAAGACCCTTAAGAAAAGGTCTGAAAACCATTTCACTTACGTTACTATTTACATGAACTCAAAAGGAGAATTAAACCAAAGACCATAAGCTACTATCTAGTCGGACCCAAAAACCAGAACTCTTTGCAGTCACAGACAGCAACAATTTATGTCCCTATAGACAGCCCTGTGACTCTGCAAGATGCAGGTGCCTTCTGAAGCACAAAGCAGGACGATTATGTTTGACTTAGTCTTAATGTTGAAGTGATCTTAGTATATTCTATTTCCCTCAAGTGTATGATCCAGAACTAAAAGTTTCACGTTTGGCAATTTTTTGTTACCCCTTAACTATGTAATATTTCTTTATCATTAAATTCTTTAAAGAGACGAGTTTCCTTTAAGTTTAACTTGGAAATAAGAGGACCTATGGAGAGAAGAGAAGGAAGGACAATCCTTGCCGAGAAGGCATTGAGTAAGACCTGTTTGTCCTCATTCCTGAGTGCATTGGTAGTAATACTGCCTTAACGGATAATAAGCAATTTCATCATTTTTTTGGTTTTCCCTAATACATATAAATCAAACATTCAGATGTTTTCTTGATAGATTTTGATTCTTTAAGCAAAATCTCTTAAATGCATATAAATGTATTTCAAATGGTTGAAGTGCAGCTATTTAAATATTTTATAGAAGGAAAAATACTTTCAGTAAATACAAGTAATTGTGTTGATATCATAGATGTACATTGAACATTTATGGTACTCAGTTCTGTAAGTTAATTTAATATTGTTTGCTGTTTTTTTACATAATTTAATTTCTTCAGAAAATTACCTCTATTTTTTACATTTATTTAGTAATTATGCATTGTATGTGGTTAGAATAACCACCTTAAAACCTCTCTCCCTGAATATAAATTGGAAGGTAAATTATTAACACAGAAAACTGCTTTTAGAGGTTCCTATTGAAAATTTAAAAAATATTTTGTGTATGCTTTGCTTTGAATTTTAAAAATATTTTGAGCATACTAAATTGTTTCATTATTAACTATTAATTTTTTTATATTTATATACGTTAACATCAGAATATTTCTGTTTTGACAGATGGAAATCAAAGGCAGCAAGGAAATGCGCAATTAAACCAGAAAGATACTGTGTCATCCAACACTCAGACACCACAGGGTGTGTTAAGAGAGCCATTAAAATAGCATTCTTTTGTGTTATGGTGACATATGGTAGGCTTCCAAAATTAACAGAGTATCTTGCTGCCTACTGGCTTGTATCACAGTCTTAATAGTTTGTTGTGGTTTTTTTCAGAGGGGGGTACTTAAAATATCTTCTGTGTTTTGATAAGTACTTTTGAGAGTTTATGAAGCATTCATCTCTTTTAGATACATGATTCTGGTTAAGCAAACCCTCTTCCCTCCGCTCTGCCTATCTTCCCCTCCTTGTTCTTTGGGGGTAGCTTCGCTGTTCTCTTTCTCTCAGCCAAACTGCATTTTCTTAACGATATTTTAAAAATAGACTAGGGACGATATAAACTGGTTCAGTTGTGGTGTCTGTTTCTCAGGCCTGACCTATTGGTTGTAAGTTCCCCTTGACCTTTCACACGTGCAGCTGCGTCTCCAATTTCGTTCAAGACGCGCAGAGTTCGCTCCGCCTCAGCACACCCTTGACACCTCGACGACGTAACGGGAGTCACTCTCACTTAACTTCAGCTTTATAAAATATTCCATTTATGCCCCAGAATGTGTTCATGATATAAATCAGATTTCAATATGATTCCAAAATATGGCATGTATTTCTAAACCATAAGGAAGAGCATAGAATCTCATCTCAAACTCCACGTAGCCAGGTCACTATGTGGCACTGACTGTTTTCAAAATGAAACGAAGGTTTTCAGAGTCATATAAACTCAACCTCAACGTCCATGTATACACTTTCTAAATATTAATTAGGATACTCTGTGGCTTTGATAAACTGTAGTGAGGCCTCCTCCTCCAAACTTCTAACCACCGCCATCTGGGTCTGAAACATCCATTGGCCATTTGTTCTCCCAAGCATCAGATTTCTTTTTGAAGGTGTTATACTCAGATTCCTAAAAGAGACGGCAGTAATACTTAGTTCTGTACCCCTCACTTACCCCAAAGGAGTCAAAGGACAGTACATATTTTGAGGTCAATTACTCTGTCCCTTTGGTTTAGAAGGACCTTGGTTATGCAATCTTCAAGACACAAAAAGGAAAGTTTTCCAGCACCCAAAATTACTGACATCACATAGTGAGAGATTCCAGCCCTGCCGAATTCCTTCCTCACATGGTGTAACACGACAAAGCACAGACACGAGCTCACCAGGCAGAGGATAGCTGGAGTGTTGTTAGCTGCCCATAGCTGATTTTGTCCTCCTGGAGCCAGGGGAAAGACTCAGACATTGTATGTTTAAAAACACAGGCACTGGATTTAGACGACCTGGGTTCAAACTTCACACATTTCTAGCTGTATGTCTTTGGGCAAGTCAATTAGGCTTAACTTTCTCCTCTATAAAATAGAGTAAATAATAGTGTCTACTCCATAGGGCATCAGTGTGATAATACATAGAGTGCCGAGCACATGGTAAGCACTCAGTTAAGTGTTGGTTACTATTTCGTTCACTCATTCAACAAAAACTGAGCACCGACTGCAAAGCATTTCATGGATGGACAATCTGAGGCACAGTTATCCAAAATTACTGTTGAAATAGGACTGGGACACAGATGTCCTAATGTCAATTTTTATCTCACCAGGCCAAACTCATTTTCTTAAATGGGATATTAAAAACCTAACTGAGATTTGGGAAACAGCCAGGAGCTTGTCAAAAAATGAAACATTTTAAGAAAAGCCAATTTCTTGTTTTGGTTTTGTGAAGGGTGTAATGATTTCAAACACGTCTAAAATGTTTTCATGAGCAGAACAAAACGACACTGAGATGTAAATACGACCCACGAAAAAAAAATGCCAACAGATCCTTAAGGCACACAAAAACTCATTTCGCTACTTTAGCCATGTCTTGTGCAATCTAAAAAATATGCCTTGAAAATACAAATCAAAACTACACTAAGATATCACCTTACACCCATTAGAATGACAAAAATATCTAAAACTAATAGTAACAAATGTTGGAGAGGTTGTGGAGAAAAAGGAACCCTCATACACTGCTCGTGGGAATGCAAACTGGTGCAGCCACTATGGAAAACAGTATGGAGATTCCTCAAAAAATTAAAAATAGAATTACCATATGATCCAGCCATCCCACTACTGGGTATTTATCCAAAGAGCTTGAAGTCAGCAATCCCAAAAGTCCTATGTACCCCAATGTTCATTGCAGCATTATTTACAATAGCCAAGACAGGGAAGCAACCTAAGTGCCCATCAACAGACGAATGGATAAAGAAGATGTGGTACATATATACAATGGAATACTACTCAGCTGCAAAACAGAACAAAATCATTCCATTTGCAATAACATGGATGGACCTTGAGGGAATTATGTTAAGTGAAATAAGCCAGCTGGAGAAGGATAATCTGTGTATGACTCCACTCATATGAGGAATTGAAAAATGTGGACTAAGAACAGTTTAGTGGCTACCAGGGGAAAGGTGGGGTGGGGGGTGGGCACAAAGGGTGAAGTGGTGCACCTGCAACACGAATGACAAACAGTAATGTACAACTGAAATTTCACAAGATTGTAACCTATCGTTAACTCAATAAAAAAAAATATGCCTTGATGTCAAGGCCTGGGATTTTTATTTCTTTAATTGTACATATTGTCTTTATTTCTTCATATAATAAGACAAATTTTATTCATACTATATATAATATAGGAAATAATCAGTAAGGACAAACAACGGGTGAGGGACAGGAAGAGAAAAGATGGATGGATGATTTATTTTCTCAAATGAGTGCTTCCTCTGAGATCGCCTGACAATGTGGGGCTATTATACTAAATGGAGTAGCCCATATCCACCCTACCAAATGTTGATGATGTTAGATGCCCTATGGAACCCATATTACCTAAATCTTTCATTTCCACATTACTACTACTGAATTGAAAATTTCAGGCTCTATAAACCCAGAATAACTAAAGAATGGATAAAAGACTGTAAGACAAATTAAATATAAATTTATTCACATATTCTAACAGGCATCTGAACATATGATACTTTGGTTGTTTCTGCACAACAATGCAAAAATAAGTTTATGATAAAAAGTGATAACATCCATAACTAGTTCGTGTGGTCACTAAAACACTTCAGTGTTTACTCAGGACCAAACTAACAATGAGACTTTTTCCCACTGAAAGCATAGAAAACAATTATATTAAGGTCAACTGAATAATTTTACCAAATTAAATTAATGTTCTATGAGTGGATCTTCCAAACATCCTTAACCAGAATGCTGAGGTTTGATGGGATAGAGAAGACTCACATTTTACGACATGAATATTTCCAAGTGTTGATAGTTGATTTTTCCTAAATCCCTCTAATTGAAAACTGTACCGAAATTATATATGAAAATAAATTTTGAAACAGCCAGGAGTCAAAATGCACGTTTTGAATGATAGCAGTTCTACTGACTTATAATCATTTCTTTAGCCCCTATAAAAAACCTCTTTATAGTCTCAGTTCCCTATTGTGCATTTCTGATGCAGATAATTTATTACAAGAAAAGCAAGATAGTCCTGGTCTGTGTAAGTGCATTCAAAATATGCTCTGCTGTGAGATACAACCTTGATAGTAAAAGAAAGTGGGAATGAATATTATTACAAATGACAGGACTTTTTACACAAAACTGGCATTTGACAGTGTCATCTACAATAACAGTGCATCTTTTAATCCATGTAATTCCTGGAATACCTTATCTGTTTTACATGGTACTTATCAGTTTTGGGTCACATTGTAACATAGCTCTGAGCTTAATACTCACTTTTATGTTACCCCTCCCCTGGTACAATAGCAGTTTTGAAGCTGATCAAAGTAAGATTTCTCCTTACTGAATACGAGCTGAGATTAATCCAGGCGTTCATTTCACACATTTTTATAGAGTGCCTATTACGTGCTAGCTAGGGATCTGTGCTGAGAAAAATTCATGGTCCCTGCTCTCATATAGCTTAGAGTCTAGTGAGGAACCAGATTTTTTACAAATAATCACACAAATAAGTGTGTAATTTAAAGGTGATAAGCGTTATGAAGAAAAACTATGGGATACCATGAGCTAAAACAGGAAGACTCCAGTTTGAGAGAAGAGGGAAAGCCTCTTTGCAAACCTGACATTTAAGGTGAAAATTAAAGAAAGACCACGAGTTGTCTAAGCAATCTGTGGAGCAATAGGGTAGATCTTATGATCGCTGCCCTCCAGACCCCTCACCCCCACCCCACAACATCCCTTACGCACACAGTACATAGCCACAGGTTTGGGCTATTATAGAGCCCGCCTTCATCCCAAGGATTGGGCCCCTGATTGGTCCAGTCAAATCTCTTTGTCACAGTGGTTGGTTCAGAGATGGTCTGACGTAAGACAATCGATACACGACAGACTTCAAGTCTACGTATTTGGTTCACAGGGGGCATGTGACCCAAGCTGGATTAATCAGAAAGAAAGTCAGGCATTTGTTTGAAGGTGGAAGGGAAACAGCTGCTTTCTCGTCCTTGTTGTGAACAAGGACATGTATCCTGGGAGCTAACGACAGTCAACTGTCTACCAAGAGAAAAGCCAGCTTGAAATAAAGCCAACATACAGGAGAAGGAAGAACCAAGATAACTGGATGATCACAGGGAAGCAGAACCCTGATGGTATTATGAATTGAAAGTTAAATCAACCCCTAGTCCATCCAACTTGGCTTTTTTGCTCATGACTACCAAAAGCATTCTGTTACAGGCAAAGAGGATTCTTGGAAGAGGATATAGCCTATGTGAAAACCCTAAAGAAGGAAAGAATGTGATACAATGTTAGATACTTCTTGTTTTCAACATAGTTCCGTTCCTTTGTGCCCTAAGGACACTAAGCTCCTGGTCAACTCCAAAGCTGTGCTCATACTGTTCTCTCTGCCTCTGGTATTTTTTCCACCTGCAATCTACCTATCAAATCCTACGCATCCGTCAAAGTCCTGTTTAAGTACTTCCTCTTTCCCCACAAAGTCTTCTCTAACCATTCCTACCCGTAATGGTAGCCCTTCTCCCTCCTGATCCTAGCCAACTTTTTTCCAATTTCAGCATCAGCATCTACTGTGTCACTCAACCTCCGCCTCCAATCAGTTCTCGTTTGCACCTGCACTTTTGCACCTGCATGCTTTCGCCCAGCATTCTTCACATTTCCTCAACCTGGAAACAACTTCCTCTTACACCATCTATTAAAATCTTACATCCTCTTCAAATATCTATCATGCCACCTCTCTTGGAAAGCCTTCTCTAATCACCAGTAGGACATGAACATGTGTCTCTCTCCTACTAGACTGTTTTGTCTTGAAGACAGGGACCATCTTTTATTTAACTCTGAGTTCCCAGTACATTACTATAACAGACTAGACACTAGAGACAAATGCTTATTGAATGAATAAGTGGATGAATGGATGGATGGATGAATAGGTGGACAGATTCCTGTAAATACATATATATATTTATATGTATGGAAGTTCTTAGAAAAAGGAATCATTTCTAATTTTTTTAATCCTCTCAGTACATAGCAGTATACACACACATATTGTAGGAACTAAATATGAATATTTATCGAATGAAAAAAACTTACACTTGAGATGCTAGAATTTAAAATAATCAGAAGCGTGAGAATTTAAGCAAATTTGTGTTTGAAGTTTTCTTTTTTAAAAAAAACTGGAAGCTATAGAATGTCATTTAGCCACTTTTCATTTAATGCCAAAGTTAAGCACATTCTTTGCTTATAACATAAATCATCAGAGCCATTACTAAAGTCACTGATGTACAAGGATAAGAAACTAATAGAAACCAGAAGTGCTGTTTATGTGGTTAAGCACTAAATTTTAGTGACTTGTATTTAAATGGCAAATAGCTTCAGCTGTAAATACTGGACTGAAAGAACTAAAGACTAATGTTTACTTCCTTCCATGAACTGCTTTTTTGAAATGGCAAATACATTTTTAAAATGAGAATGTCTTTCAATGGACCAAACTGGAAACTTATTTGCTTTATCATTTTCCTTACAATAAGTAGCCTCAGATTTTTAAGTTATGTTAAAATTTTTTTGTTTTAGATTGGCACCTGAGCTAACATCTGTTGCCAATCTTTTTATTTATTTTCTCCTTCTTCTTCTTCTCCCCAAAGCCCCCCAGTGCATAGTTGTATATTCTAGTCATAGGTCCTTCTGGTTGTGCAATATGGGACACCGCCTCAGCATGGCCTGATGAGCAGTGCCATGTACGTACCCAGGATCTGAAGTGGCAAAACCCTGGGTCACCGAAGTGGAGTGCACAAACTTAACCACTCGGCCATGGGGGCAGCCCCAGGTTAAGATTTTTGGTGCCACACATACAATGTTTGCTGGGAATATAATTGGTACAGATTTTTTGAGTGACAATTTGACATTATCTATCAAAATGTAACACGCGCATAAGCTTTGACCCATTGAATTCACTTTTAGGAACCCATCCCAAATAAAAACTCACAGAACACAAAGAAATATGTACAAAAAATGTTTGATGCAATATTATTATTGGTTGGAGATGACTTAACTAGCCATCAGTATGGGAATGATTATATAAACGGAAGTATTTTTATGCTATATAATACTCTACTGCTGCTAACAAGAATGAGTGGATCTGTATGTGTTAATATGGAAGACTGTCAGTGATAAATTACTGCAGACGCTGGATGGTGAGTACTTACTCTTTTCTCAATGTGTTTGAATATTTGAAAATTTCCATGATACAAAGAGTTTTTTAAATATCGTCTGGACTTCCACTTCTGTTTAAGATATAGAAAGCTTCAAGAGAACATTGCTCCCCCTTCAATGTTGACTGCTCTTTTAGAAGTTATTTCTCTTTTGGAGTAAAGAAATATCTCAAGAACTTGGTATCTATATAGCTAAAAAGGCTTCCACAAAATGTCTCCATTTTACCCTCAAACAATTATAAGGATATTTTTGTAGAATACTTAGTTCATTAACCCATGTTCAGCTTGATATAGTCTTTGGCATAAAGTGTAAAAATATGAATTATATTGTTGAAAATACAGATAACTATTCCCTGTAACAGTTTTCCCAATATAAAATTGCTTTTTTTAAAAAATTCAGGTTACATTGACATATAGTATTATGGCATGATGTTCTCTAATTTGCGTACCTGTAGTTTTTACATTTTAGTCTTTTGTGTGTGGTTTCCTTTCAATCATATGTACCTATCTTTGCATATATTTTAATCTTTTTATTAAACTAGATTCTTCATTTATATAGTCATTCAAAATATATTTGCTGGTTACCACAAAAAAAAAAAAAAGAGAACATTGCTCCCATCCCAAGAATAAGAAAAAGCCTGATAATCTATAAAGTCATAGTTTTTCTTAAATCCATTAGAGAGTTAAGTACACAAGGCACTAAATGAACTAAATTCCAAAGAGTGGCAAACCCCTCCGAGGGAAAAAGTGAACACATGAATTGCCTTTGGAATGGCATGGAAGGAAGGAATGGCCACCATTAAGGTAGGTAAGAAGAAAACAGCTAATCTTCTTTTTCAGTTATCTTATTGAAGTCGTATTGGTTATAACACTGTGTACTTTCAAGCGTACATTATTATATATCAGTTTCTATTTAGAATGCATCTTGCTCATCCCCAGTAGTCTAGTTTTTATCCGTCACCACACATATGCGCCCCTTTACCTCTTTTGCCCTCCCTCCCATCCCCCTCACCTCTGGTAACCACTAATCTGTTCTCCTTATCCATGTGTTTCTTTATCTTCCACATGTGAGTGAAATTGTGTAGTGTTTGTCTTTCTCTGTCTCGCTTATTTCACTTGACATAATACCCTCAAGGTCCATCCATGTTGTTGCAAATGGCATAATTTTATCTTTTTTTAATGGCTGAGTAGTATTCCATTGTATGTATATACCACATCGTCTCTAACCTTCATCAATTGATGGGCACTTGGGTTGCTTCCACATCTTGGCTATTGTGAATACTGCTGCAATGAACATAGGAGTGCAAAAATCTCTTTGTATTGTTGACTTCACGGAAAACAGCTAAATTTTTAACAAATACTTAAAGGCTGAATGTGGACCAGTGTATCAGTTTAGAATAAATGGGAACCCTAGGCTTCTACAAGGAACATGGACTTGTTCCTAAGCTCTTATCCACCAGGTGATCATAGGCAAGATTGCAGGAAGACCAGGAGACAGAAGAGAGTCCCCATTGGGAGCTCAGCCATGCAGGTGGTGATCCACTCCCATTGGGGGAGAGTTAGGAAACATAACCCACTTCCCCAAACCTTCTCTCCTACAAAGCAAAAGCTCTGAGCAGCTAAGGGGCAGGAGGAGGGTGGCAAAGCCTCTCCTGCAGGGATCCAGGCAAAGAGCCACTGCTCCTGGAGAAAGGGTAGAAATGAAAGCCCCTCACCCTGGAAGAGAGCTATGAAAACCTGTTGGGCCTGGGATCTTGCAATGATGCAAGACAGGGGTCCTCTCTGGGTCGGGGAGGAAAAGGAAATTCTCATCTGCTCAAGACTCAGTACAGGTGTCCTTGAGATCCACCCATAACTTGCATACTTTTTAAAGAACAAACTTAGTTAAATTACTAAAGTTATCTCTTCTATTAAGGGTCACTTTTCTCTATATGAAGAAGTCAGATAGTAGTGGAGAATTTCACAGGTAGTCAGAAACAGCTAGTGAGTGATCCTCCAAACCAAGCTTCAGAGGATATATTCTCTTCATTTTCAAAGAGGACCAAAAAACTGACGATGATTATGTTCTAGGGTTGAGAGGACTAATGTCTGATAAGAATCCTTTCCAAACACTGTTCTCCTGTAAATATGGCGTCCTGGCTTGTTGAAGGCAGCTTGATGTAGGAAAAACATAAGCTTTTGTCTCTCTCAGGCCTTGAGCTGTGGGATCACACACACAATGCTGAGCACCATTTCCCTCATTTGTAAAACAGGAGGGAGGGGCAAGTAATGCTTCCTCTTCTGGTTGCCTATGAAAATCAACTCGGCTCAATATGCAAACAACTGGCCCTGTGCTCAGCACGTGAAAGACACGCACTGCAATTGTTTGGTGCCCTCACTTCTTACCGCCTCCCCCCCCCACTACCCTATTTCTGCATATTTTGTTTCATGGATTTAGCCACCAGTTTGCAAATCTTGTTGCTATGCACCACTCTTAGATTATGACTTTGACCCAGAAAACCATATTCCTCATTCCGTTGCACCTGGCTGACCTGTGAACTGCTCTGTTTCTTATCTTCTTGCCCTTCTGCCTCAATGCTCCAAGACTTTTCTTCAGCTCTCATCATAACTGTGTGTATGTGTTTACTGATGCTATTTTTTAATCCTATTATAATAATTGCCTTTAAGCTGAAGTTATTTCTCTGTCCCAGTAAATAAATGACACATGGGAATATTTCTAGGCAGCAAATTGTCCTGTGCTTAGACATTTTCTACATCCTAATTCTTGATCAATTCATCTTCCTTCTTAAAACAATACTGTGTCCAAGCAGGAGGAGAAGTTAGAGGCCATCCAGCTCATCCCCCAAGAGAGGCCAGTCAGCCAGCTAATGGCAGAGCCCAGATTGAAACCCAGGCCTCCTGCCTCACTCTGTCATTATAAAGCAGATCAGCTAAGTGATTTTAAAACTCAAGTAACTGTGCTCATCTCTATATCATAATTAAAAATCTCTAAAATGTTTAAAAATGCCATGGGGAGGGTTTTTATGGCTGAAAGCACTTCAAGACCTCAGGAGAAAAGAAACTGTATTAATCCAAAGTTGTAGCCCCATTCTTCATTATTATTACTGTTATTCAAACAATTGAATTGCTTTAGTTAATTTTAATACCATACTCTGGTAGAGTAAAGATGGCCACAATTTTTTTGCTACCCCTCCCATAGAATATGGGCTGACCTCAGTAACTTGCATGACCTGTAAAATACAGCAGATTGAGGTCCTGGGACTTCTGAAGCCAAGTCATAAGAAGTCTTGCAACTTCCACCTGGGTCTCTTGGAATCTTCTATCTGAACACCGTGAGCTGTCTTGTAAGAAGTCCAAATATACAACTTAACAACAACAAAATAATCCAATTTAGAAATGGGCAATGGACTTGAATAAACATTTCTCCAAAGAAGATATGCAAATGGCCAATAAGCACATCAAAAATACTCAGTATCACTAGTCATTAGGAAAATGCCTATCAAAACCACAATGAGTCTCCACTTCACACCCACTAGAATAATTATTATCAAGAAAACAAAATAAAATATGTTGGTGAAATGTGTAGAAATTGGAACGCCCACGCGTTGCTGGTAGGAATGTAAAATTGGTGCAGCCACTATGGAAAACCGTTTGGTGGTTCCTCAAAAAGTTAAACATAGAATTATCATAGGATCCAGCAATTCCACTTCCAGGTATACATCCAAAGGAATTGAAAGCAGGGACTTGAACAGATATTTGTATATTCATGTTTGTGGCAGCATTATTCACAATAACCAAAAGATGGAAACAACACAAGTGTCCATCAACAGATGAACACATAAACAAAATGTGGTGTGCATACAATGGAATATCATTCAGCCATAAAAAGGAATGAGGTTCTGACACTTGCTACAACATGGATGAACCTTGAAGACATCATGCTAAGTGAACCGAGCCAGACACAAAAGAAAGAATATTGTAGCATTCGACTTATAGGATGTATCTAGAATAGACAAATTCATAGAGGCAGAAAGTAGATTTGAGGTTATTGGGAGCTGGGGGCAAGGGATAACGGGGAGGTACTGCTTAAAGGGTACAGGGTTTCTGTTTGAGGCAATGAAAAAATTTTGTAAATAGACAGATGATTGTACTACATTGTGAACGTACTTACTGCTACTGAACTGAAACTTGAAAATGGTAAATTTTATGTTATGTATATTTTACCACAAGAAAAAATCTGCAAACTCTGTCATATATTAACAAAGAGAAGAAGGAGGAGGAGGAGGAAGATGGAGAGGGGAAGTGAAGGGGAAAGAAAGAGGAGGGGAAGGAGTCCGAGTCCTAACACCTCGAGGCCACCACTGGAGAGGCCACACGGAGGCTGACAGACTCAGCTAACCCTGACTTTCCACCCACCCCTGCAGGAGCGGACACATAAGCGAAGCTGTCTTAGGGCCTCCAGAACAGCCTCACCTCCAGCTGCTTACCTCTGAGTGACCTCAAGCAATGTCTGAGGAAGACACTGGAACTGAGGAATTACCCATCTGAGCCCTGTCCTGCTCCTCAAAATCACAGACATGATAAAATAGTTGCTGTTTTAAGCTGCCAGGTTTCAAGATAATTTGCCACACAGCCATAGATAACCAGAACCTACTCCCCCTCCTTTCGTAAGTGGGCTGATCCGATGGTTCCTAAGGCAGACCTGGCAGAGTGGTTTCGGTCAAAATACCACTCCGTCAAGTTTTAGGAGGTTTGAAGAAGTGTTTGGATGGTGTACGACAGTGGTTCCCTTCGCCTTGGGCAGAGGCAACAGCAATCTGCCTTAAACATTACATCCTAGGTTACTGGTAAACATCCTCTCCAGACAAAGGCCAATTCAGTCATAAATTAAAAAGTTTACAGACTGCATTTTATTTTCTTTCAAAATGAAGTTATTTTTATTAAGTTCCATAGGGGGAGCGGAAAGTCATAAAAAGTAAGATCATTCCCTTTACTAAAATGACAGTGAGGAAAGTGATATGTTTTTCCACACAAAAATATTACTATTTGGTGATATTTGAGAAGCAGAATTATGAAAGCTGCTTTCTAGTCTTTTGTCCTAAAATTGGAAAGCAAGTAGGCTTCGCTGTGCCTGTGAACTGCGGGCTGCTCCTCAGTGCCCCAGCGGAGAGGAATGTCTCTGTCTGAGGCAAAAATGCACAGTATGAGTCATATACTATGAATAGTGTGTTAGATGTCAGGAGACCTGAGTCTTTTGTTCATTTCCACCCAACACGTAACCTGGGCAAGACACGTGACTTCTCTGGAAGTCAGTTTCCTCAGTCACAGAAGGGAAATACTTCAGCTGCACACTGGAACCAGCAAACTAAAATATGATACTAAAATCTTGATGCCCAGGCTGCACCCCAGGCCAATTACATGAGAATCTTTGTGGATAAAGATCTCAGGATTTTTTTAAAAACTCCCTAATATTTTCCAATATAAAATCAAGGTCGTGGGAGCTGGCCCCGTGGCCGAGTGGTTGAGTTCGTGCGCTCCACTTCCGTGGCCCCGGGTTTGGCGGGTTCGGATCCTGGGCACGGACATGGCGCCGTTCATCAGGCCATGCTGAGGTGGCATCCCACATGCCACAACTGGAAGGACCCACAGCTGAAAGATACAACTATGTGCCAGGGGGCTTTGGAAAGAAAAAGGAAAAATAAAATCTCAAAAAAAAAAAATCAAGGTTGAGAACCATTGAAATGGAGGACTGAGGCATGGAGGAATCTTTAAAGTTTCCATCCAGCTCTAAAAATTGTATAACCCCGCTATTTTATCAGTGCACCGGAAGAAGTGGTCCTCTTTTCATGCCTAGTGGCAGCCATGGCTCTTGGTCCCAAGTAGCGTCTGAAGTATGTAGCAGCTCCAAAGCATTGGATTCTGGATAAACGGCCCAGCGTGTTTGCTCCTTGTCCATCTACCGGTGCCCACAAGCTGAGAGAATGTCTCTTCCTCATCATTTTCCTAAGGAACAGACTTAAGCACGCCCTAACAAGAGATGAAGTAAAAAATATCTGCATGCAGTGGTTCATTAAGATTGGCAAGGTCCCAACTGATATAACCTACCCTGCTGGTTTCATGGACGTCGTCAGCATTGACAAGCCTGTAGAGAACTTCCACGTGGTCTATGACGGTGAGGGTGGCCTTGCTGTTCATAGTATCATACCCAAGGAGGCCAAGGTATTGTACAAGTTGCACAAAGTGAGAAAGATCTTTGTAGGTGTGAAAGGAATTCTTCATCTGGTGACCCATGATGCTCACACCATCCACTACCCTGATTGCCTCATCGACGTGAACACCACCATCCAGACTGATTTGGAGACTGGAAAGATCACCAGCTTCACAAAGTCCAACAGTGCTAACCTGTGTATGGTGACCAGAGGTGCTAACCTGGGAGGAACGAGTGTGGTCACCAACAGAGACAGACAACCTGGTTCTTTTGATGTGGTTCACGTGCAAGATTCCAATGGCAACAGCTTTCCCACCTGATTCTGCAAGATTTTTGTTATTTGCAAACGCAACAAAGCATGGATTTCTCTTCCGCAAAGAAAAGATATCCACCTCATCATTGCTGAAGAGAGACAGGAGACTGGCGGCCAAACAGAGCAGTGGGTGGAACGGTCTCTAGGTGACATGATTGGAAGAGTCTTTGTGTTTAATTAAAGATAATATGACGTAAATAAACAAATATGGTATAACCTGATACTCAAAAATGTTATTCCTTCAATAAATATTTATCATGTGCTTATGTTCCAGGCATTCTGCTTGACCCTAGAGATACCAAGAGGGGTTCAGCATTGTAGACAGAGGGAGCGGTGGGGAGAGATCAAAAATACAGACAGTATTCGGTCTCAGCTCAAGGGAAGACATGGAGCAGTCAGTTCTCTTTGGAGTAGGGGAAAGAGATTCAAAGAGGAAACAGCTTGAACCAAGTCTTCAACACTGATTTGGCTCTAAATAGATGTTAGGAGCAGATGGTGGAGGGTGAAGGAAGGGCATCTCCATTTGCCTAGCATCCTAGTGTCCAATTTACACATAAAGTTGTTGGCATAATTAAGTGGGAAACTCTGTTTTTGTTAATTCTATGATACCAGTAAAACACTTTCCTAAAAGGGCTTGGCTTATGAAGAAAGAAATGGCTCAAAGGCAGTATGATAATACAACTAATAATGATAGCCAACATTTATGAGGTGTAACCACAGGCCAGCACTCTGCTAAGCACATGATATTCATGAGTTTTGTGACCGCTGGTTACACAAGCAAGCTGCCTCAGAATACTCAAGGACTATTATGTGGATTTCCTCTGTGTGGTCCTGGGCTAGAACTAGGATCAATGGCTGGAAGCCATAGAAAGACAGACTTTAACTCGCCCAAGGGAATAGCTACCAAATAGGTTATACTAAGATGGACCGAATGACCTCTGAACAAAGTAAGTTTTCCACTTCCTTTTTGCAATTTTTTTTTTTTTTTGGTGAGGAAGATTGGCCCTGAGCTAACATCTGTTGTCAATCTTCCTCCTTTTTTGCTTGAGGAAGATTGTTGCTACACTCATATCTGTGCCAATCTTTCTCTATTTTGTATGTGGGGTGCTGCCACAGCATGGCTTGATGAGCAGTGTGTAGATCCACACCCAGGATCTGAACCTGCAAACCCCAGGCCACCAAAGTGGAGTAGGCAAACTTAACCACTACACCACCAAGCCAGCCCCAGTTTTCCACTTCTTAACACTTTAATACTTACCCTTGTAATAGATAATTTTTACCCCCGACTACTTAGAGACTGAAAACAAGAGGAAAAGGCAGAATTTAAAGAATTCTGATTCTTTAAGAGTTTGTTATTCCTCTCACCCACAGATACACCACTATTTCCTACAAGACCAGCAAGCAAAAAAGACGATAGGGAGAGGAGTTCTTGACTCAGGTACAATGCAAGCTTAAGCAACTCGAGTGCACTGAGTTCAACTGGGATCAGCCCGACAAGTAAGTCAGGTGTTCCTCACAAAACTCTGAGACGACAGTGGTGCTCAAGGCTTCCGCGGTGGGGCATGGCTCACTCAAGGCTTCTAGTCTGCTCTTCTGGTTGTAGAGCTGGACTGGTGCCCAGACTGCCAGTTGCAGCTGAGTCCTTGTCCCCTGCCATCCATCTATGGAGTCTACCTACTCAGTTGCTTCTTACTCTAAGTCCCTTGCTTTGACAGATGGTTTGAACTTCAAATTACAAATAATTTTCTCTCTGGGTACTATCTCAGTCCCTAACTTATGTTTAACATTTTAGGTAATAGCCTGCCGTTCATCATCTTAAGCAATTTACAGATTTAAACATACGCTGTGTGTGTGTGTGCATGTGTATATAAATACATATATGTTCTGATACACATAACTTCCTGCTTCATTATTTTCACACATAACATCCTGAACCGGAGGAGGAGAGAAAAGAGGAGGCCTCCAGTGAGCCAAGGATGCCCCACACTCCTATCACCGTTCCACCGTACTTGAAGGACCCCGCGCCCTACAACTGGTAGAAATGTTGAAGGAGGGTCTCCAAGTGTTGGATGGTAGTTGAATTAGATTACCTGGAATTTTTCTCCCAAGTTTGAGAATCTGTGGCTCTCTGATAATTGACTTGAGTTGAAATCAGCCTTGAAATGGGACTATTTCCCATATCTGTCTTTCAGTCACAAGTTATAAATCATCACGGTTGGCTTACCAAGATCAGCAAGGGGGAGGATCACAACACAAACTAAGTCATTGATTGACTGTTGGGTTGCAGCCGAGATTACAAAAATGAAGAAGACATGGTCCTATGCTCAGAAAGTTTATAGTCTAGTGGGAGAAACAGATCCATTTTAGATCATTTCCAAAAACTGTGGCAAATAAAGTGATAAAAAAGATGTGTACAAGGTGTCGTAGACCACTGAAGAGAGGCACCCAGCCTATCTGGAGTAAGGTGAAGAATTTGGAAATCATCTGGAGGAAGTGATTACTAAAATGGATCTTAAAATAAAAGTAGGACTTACACCAGCATATAAAAGGAGATATCAGCATTCTGGTGTTGTGTGGTGTATGGAGGGAAAATTCTAGTCTGGGACAAAGATGTCAAGGCTGGCATAGGTGAGAGATGGGGCTGGAGAAGTCACCAGAGGCCAGATCACAAAAGGCTTAAGTGCCTCGTTAGGACATCTGGGCTTTACTTTGTTGGCAGGAGTGAGCCATTGTTGGGTCTTAAGCTGGAGAGTGACAGGGTCAGATATACCTTTCAGATAATTCTCTCTGGCATGGCTTTGTAGAAAACTGATTTAGGGAGACAAGTCAGGAGGCAGGGAGTAGTGAACAGACTGTTGTAGTAATCCAGAGAGGAAACACTAGGGGCCTGAACCCGGGTGTTGGTAGTCAGGGGAAGAAATAAAGTTGAGAAATACTTCACATATAGTGAAATTGGAGGGTTCACCAGATGGTTGAGTGTGGGAGTTGTCAAATAGGGCTGGATTAGGGACAACTTCCAGGTATTCACCTACAGTGTCACTTCTCCAGTGAGGCCTTTCCTGGCCACCCTGATAAAACAACAACATCATCCTTACCAGCATTCCCTAGCCCCCTTCCCTGCAACGTCTTTCTCTGTAGCTCTTATCATGTAGGACATAATTCTGTTACCATCTGTCTCCCCCACTAGAATGGATGAGGTTCTTCAGGGCAGAGATTTCATCTCTTTGGTTCACTGCTGCATCAGCACTACCTGGAGCAGTCACTGGAACCTACAATATGCTCATTAAGTATCTGCTGAATGAATGAATGCGTGATGGTGGTGCTGAGAAACTGAGCAAACACGTAGGAAGAGAAACAGACCTGGAGAAAAAGATATTGAGATCATCTTGGGAATTTCTGGACCACTCCACGGAAGGCTCTGTAGAAGAGATGAAGCTATGTAGAGTCTCAGAATCTTACCTCTGACAGATGCCCCAGAGACTGTTCTGTACAGGTCCTTCATTTGGAGAAGAAACTGAAGTCTCGAAAAGTGAAGTGCTCTGCCCACGGTGAGACAAACACTAGCTAGATACCAGCCCAGCTGAGCTGAATGCCCAGGCCTCCGGTTCTCAGCCCCATGCCTTTAGTGTTTATGTTTCATGTTGTCTGGTTTCTGCTGATCTGAGAGATGGCTAAAAAATCACTTGCCCCTTTGACCTTCAGCTAGAACTTAACTAAACTGTTAAATGACTGTTTCTTTGGGGCCTACTTAACCAATTAGTCCAGGAAAGGTTTTATTTTTCGTGAGGAAGATTGACCCTGAGCTAACATCTGTGCCAATCTTCCTCTATTTTGTATGTGGGTCACCACCACAGCATGGCTGATGAGTGGTGTGTAGGTCCACACCTGGGATCTGAACCCTCAAACCCCTGGGCCACCGAAGCAGAGTGTGCAATGTTAACCACTACACCACTGGGCTAGTCCCTGGGAAAGAAAACTTTTGAGACTGAGATCTAGTCATGGAGGACTCTTCTCCCCTGAGATCTTACCAGGCCGAGGCTGCCTTACCAGCTGTGCTAGAACAATAGATAGCTCTGCCTCTCTGCCTCCCACCAGGCAAGAGGTGATTTCATTTTTATCTGATATTTTTTAATGGAGGTATAATAATAATACAGTGAAATGTACAGATATTCAGTGCACTGATCCATGAATTTTGACAAACATATACACCCATGTAACCACCACACCAGTAAAGATCTCTGTTGCCCTTCTCAGTCAAAGCCCCCTGCCAGAGGCAACTGCTGTTCTGATTTCTATCACCACTGATTAGTTTTACTAGTTTAAGCACTTCATATAAAACAAAAACTGCCGTGTAGACTCTTCTGTGTCTGACTCCATGATGTCTCTTAGCACCACATCTGTGGGATCCAACCATGCTGCTGCTTTATCAGCGGTCTTTTCCTCTGTATCGCTGAGTAGCATTCCATTTTATGAACATAGCTCAATTTGTTTATCCATTCTCCTATCGATGGGTATTTGGGTTATTTCTCATTTCTGACTATCGTGAATAAAGCTGCTATAGGCATTCTTGTTTACATCTGTTTATGGACATATGTTTCACTTCTCTTGGGTAAATATCTGGAAGTGAGATTGCTGGGTCACAGGGTAGGTGGCCTTACAAAGAACTGCAAAACCATTTTCCAAAGTGGTTATATGATTTCACACTCTCACCAGCAATGTGTAAGATTTCATTTCCAATTGCTTCATACCCTCACCCATGTAGATGTTGTCTAGTCTTTTCATTTTAGCCATATGAGAAGTAAAGCAAACACAATGCCTTTGTTGGTATCTGCTAACACTTTGGAATGCTCTATTATTATGGAGAATCTCATACATTTACTAAAGCATTAAATGTACCCACCACCCAGCTTCAGTGATTATCAACTCATAATCACTCATATTCAGGTTCAAATATTTTAGCAAAACTACCTGACCCCTGGTACCGTGTTCCTCCACCAGGAGGTCCGTGGTGTTCCTTCTCTCTCCTTTTTGTGTCAGCACTGTGATGATCAATGCCTAGATCGTTAATTCATATTGGGCTCCAAAATGGGGATATTCCAGTTCTATTCCGTCTTCATTTATGTGTTGAAATATTTCTATAAAAAGAAACTTTCTTCATTTACTAATTGGTTACCGCACAGTACAATTCATATAAGAAAGATAGAATCAGCTCTTAATTCTTTCTCTTTATTTACCAATTTTTTTTAAAGATTTTATTTTTTCCTTTTTCTCTCCAAAGCCCCCCAGTACATAGTTGTATATTCTTCGTTGTGGGTCCTTCTAGTTGTGGCATGTGGGACGCTGCCTGAGCGTGGTTTGATGAGCAGTGCCCTGTCCACACCCAGGATTCGAACCAACGAAACACTGGGCAGCCTGCAGCGGAGCACGCGAACATAACCACTCGGCCACAGGGCCAGCCCCTATTTACCAATTTTTTCAACAAAGAGTTCTCTAGCATTCTCCAATGATGAGCAATTGGTTTGGGGCTCTTTTTGGTATCACTAAGATAAACTCCCGTGTTTAAACATATTTGGTGTGTTTCAATCCATTGCAGTTATTATCATTTTTGATGATGATTTTTCCTACCAATCAAAAAGTACTTAGCCCACTGACAAATAGCTTTGAAAAGCATTTACTGTGCTTCGAATGGTTTTTATTTTCAGTTTCATATGTGGCTGTCTTTCCAATTCAAGTAATTACATAGTATAAGGCAGTACTGAGAAGCGGCAAGATCTTTACAACAGCATCACTCTCACCAGCAGCCTCGGAGAGCACCCACTTAGGCCTGGCCTCTTGTGTAAGCTTGTGTCGGGAATGGACTCGGCTTGTGCTATTCTACAATATAGCGGGACCACCCAGAAGGCAGCATAGCAGAGTGGTTATCTACTAGAGCCCTGAACCTGACTGCTTGAATTCTAATCCTGGCCCTACCTGTCAAGCTTAGTGAAGTTACTTAACCTCTTTCTGCTTCATTTTCCCTACCTGTAAAACAGAGTAGTAACAGTACCTCAAAGGGACGTTATGATGATAAATGAGCTAATAGATGCAAAGCACCATTTGCCTGGCATATGGTGAGCACTCAATAAATGTACAAACTTATTACTGCTCCCATCATTCAAGCTGAACCCTGACTTCCTTTAGAACCCTCAGCCCTACCTAGGAATGCAGACTTGAGACCTCACACGCCTGCAGGAGCCCTCAAGCTCCAGTCTCTACTGAGAAGAAAAACACATCAATTAGGTGCATGAGTAAGAGGCGGTTGAACCATGACATGCACCAACCTTTCTAAGACACAAGAGGGAAAAGAAAGCTGGGCTTTCATGTACATTCCTTATTTGTTTTATCATTTTTAACTCATTTTTCCTGGGGGCCTCTTATATGCCATATGGGAATATCTATTTTGATAAAGACTTTAAACTTTAGAAAGCATTTTCACCCATATTATCTCACTTGATCCACTTAATAGTCCTAGATGGAGGCAGGGTTGATTATCCCCATTTGACAAACAAGAGAGCTGGCAGTGACTTGCCCAAGGTCACAGAGTCTATTGAAACCACAGCAGGAACCAAGAGCCAGGTCTTCTGACTCTTTTGCAGCACCTTTCTGCTTTCACTATCATGGCCTCCTCTTCTCATCTATTGATTTATTCATCCAGCAACTATTTATTGAGCATCTATTTATTTGTCAAGCACTGTTCTAGGACTAGCAAGTTATTGATATAGCAGTTGGGGGCAGGGCGAACCACAGAGACAAAAATTCCTGGCTTCATAGAGTTTATATTACAGTGGGAAGAGCCCAAAAACAAACAAATGGAAACATGTAGCATGTCAGATACTGATCAGTGCTATGGAAAACTATAGAGCAAAGAAGGGTGGCAGGGAGAGTAATAGAGTAATAGGAAAGGGTTACAACTTTAATTGACTGGTGAGAGAGGGCCTTACAGAGAAGGTGACATCTGAGTCAAGTGAAGGAGGTGAGAGAGGGACCTTGCAAATATTTGGTGGAAGAACCGCCAGGCAGAGAGAAGAGGCAGGGCTAAGGCCCTAAGAGGGAGCAGGCCTCGTACGTTCTAGGAACAGCATGGAGGTAACTATAGCTGCAATGGAGGCAGTGAGAAAGAGAGTAGCGTGAGGAGCAAATTGTTTAGGGCTTTGTAAGTAATTGTAAGGCTGTTTAACTTTTATTCTGAGTTAGATGGGATGCCATTGGAAGGTTATTATATAATCCTTATCAGGAAGTGAAATCGATACTAATACATGATAACCCTAAGATAACCCAGCAATTCCAACCCTAGATATTATATCCACCAGAAAAGCACACATATGTGCACCAAAAAACATACACAGGAATGTTCATAGCAGCATTATTCAAAATAACTAAAAACTGGGTACCATCTAAATGTCAAACAATAGAAGAATAGATTAATAAATTTTCTTTGTGGGTGTTATATTTCAACGACATTTATTAAAGAAATAATAACATGGAAAAATGAAAGATCTAAGATATCCAACCATTTACAAATCATTATTGAGTGCCTACTATTTATCACAAGGCACTGTTAACCACTCTCAACTTAGTTGTTGGATTACTTATTGTTATTGTACCACATGTGGCAGACCTCTGGGAAACGGGTCTTGGTTCTCTTGATAAAGTGGCAGCAAGTTCATTGTTCTGAGAGCAGAGGCTTAATGCTAAGCCCATCCACCCATCTGTGGTCCAATAACCAAGCAATGATGATGGAAGGACCTGAAGATAAATATCTCTCCTTAAGTGCTAGGATCTGCAAATCCTACTCAAACTCCTAACAAATACTTTCAATGTAGAATACCTAAATGGGACGTCTTTATCAGAAAATATCATCAATAATGTAGATAAATGACTCTCAGGAAATGTATGACCTTAATGTAAATGTTTTTAAATTCTAGTTAATTGAGAGAGGGCTGGCTTACACAAAGATTTCACATTTCCGAAACCAACTTAAAGTCAAAACTTTTTGCCTATTAATAGGCCAGCCATCCATCTGGCATTTAAATCCATCTTCTAGGAGATAGGCTGACGTGGTGGGTTTCTTGTATTTTAAACTAAGGGATATATAGAGCAGTTCGCTGAAACCATACCCTCAATTAAAGTCCAACTGCATTAAGGCCAAATAACCTTAAGTACAGCATGTTTAGTGTTATGTTCCACAGTTGTTTTAATGTATTATATGTGAATATTTGTAGAGGCGCATAAGATGTGTATTACAGTGTCAGGAGCATTTTCTCCCTAAACCAAGAGTAAGGCCACAGTGGAACCAAAACTCAGATGGGTGGGGGCAAAACCCAGAGTGAGTCTGGAAAATAGTTAGGGAAATAAGAAACTCAGGGCTTAAAGCCAACCATAAACCACAGCTTTCTCATTCTGAGGAGAGTGGGGAACATCTGTTGACTGGTTAAATACTGCCATTTCCATGAAGGAGTACATTTACTGGACAAACCATTAAGATCACTGAAGGATGACAGGTTTGTTTGCAGTGATGTGTGGCTGCCCAGCCTTTCCAGCCAGCACTCATGTCCGATCCAACATAACTGAGTAACCCTGTGAGCCCCTCCCATTACAAATTCTCCTTGTTGAAAGCCTGTGTCCAGCAAAGAAAACAAAGCTGCTCTGGATAGTCCATGTGTGAGTTCCAGGACCGCAGAGCAAGCGGAAGATTCTCCTTGGACATATTTAATGCTGAGGAGCCACAGAACCCAAAACCACAAAAGCTAATAGTCTAATGAATTGAGTTTTTATGGTTATTTTAATCACCATTTTAAGAAGACAGAAATAGAACTTTCTTAAACACCTTGACTAATAAATTGTCAGTGTTTCAACAACAATTACTTTATGAAATGGAAATTAGCTGTTATGATCAAGCCATATGGCTACTATAATTGATTGGTTCATCTTTTTAAGAAGATGGAAAGCACAATCCAAACAATAACCGAATAGATTTTACAAAATTAACTGGAGGTGATAAATTCTATTTTTTGGACAAACTGGGGGGTTTTATGCAAAGAATAGAGAAAGAAAAACCTTTGTTATCTCTAATTTTGAATGGAAACTATGAATAAAAAAAGTTCAATGATCTGGTTAAGTTAAAACCCCCTCACACAAAATGGAAAACAAAATGGAAATTTGCACATATATATATGTAAAATAGATACACATATATGAGAGGCAAAGAGATATTAAAATGAGAAGCTATACAAATATTCACTTCTATAGATGATAGCATGAGAAAAAATGGTCCTGAGTTTTCTCCCTATTTTAAAAGTACACTTCAGCATATTTGGAGTAACTCTGCAGTTATATCAAGCTTTGACTATGTTTCATCTGCAGCCCTCCTCTAATGCATGACAATTTCTCTCATTGATACTGGAGAAACTGAGATGTGTTTACAGAAAAATATCCTTGGGCTTGATGGAGATATGTCTTGAGTTTTAAAGTAGCAAATTGGGCACGGCTGTTCCTTCTCAGAACTGAGAGTCCTGAATCCCCTCCCTGAAACTCATGCTAAGCTGCCTGTCTGGGTTGAACTTTCTCTTGTGTTGACCTGGCAACCGGAATGAGAATGTACCCTCGTCATTCTGCAGTGGAAACGTCTGTCCTTTTGCTTTGCTTAGATTTTGTTTGGGAGTTATTGTCATTGCTATTTTTAGTGAATTATTGGATCTATCCTTCTGGGCTGCCAGTGCAAAATGCTTCACATATATTATTTCCTTTAACTTTCACAAAGATCCTTTAAAGAAGGCATTATTAGCGTCATCCCCATCTTACAATGAGGAAATTAAGAATCAGAGAGTTTAGTGGATTTGCCCTTAAAGAGTGCCAGAGACCAGAAGACAGCTCACTTCTAAGCCTGCATTATTTTCACTGGGCAAAATGAAATTTGCAAAGAGAAATTTGTTCATTGCTTTTCTTTGCCATTTGAAATGGCTGTCTGGAAGGTGGAGGTGGCCAATGTTGCCTTAACTTGTGTGTGACATGAAATAACTCGTAAAATCCTTAGACTCCTCTTTGAGGTAGCACTATTATTTAACCTCATTATACAGAGAAGGACGCTGAGAAAGGTTAAGTAACTTGCCCAAGGTCGCACAGCAAATAAATGAAGCAGGTGGAGGTGGGGGCTGCAGACTTGGCTAAGGGGTCCCCCGGGGCTACTGTCAGGCCCACGCTGTTTCACTAGAGCTTTCCTTAGTGCCTGCCTGGACTGGGTGCAAGGACCTCAACGCAGCCACTAATGGTGGGGCAGAAGGCTGAGGGAGGAGGACGCAGTGGGTGGTGTTGCGCGCCCCAGGGGCCGGCGCTCTCACAGGGACTTGAGCTTCCATAGTCTAAGTCCTCGTTTACTGATGAACTTAGAAAAGGAGCTAGACGGAAAAGGTGCGTGTCGCGAGCTTCCGCTGACCGGTTGCCTCGCGGTGGGGGGCTCGCGTGGGCGCATGTGCTCGCCGGCAACAACCGGGGCCCTCTGGGCTGTGTGAAGTCCAGACCCGCCCAGAAGAAACATGCCCCCATCAACGCCGGGGGCACGTTGTAGAAAAGCCCCTCCAGCGTCCCGGCCCTTGGAAAAGGTGAGGCCCCGCTCTCCCTAGAGCAGTGTCACGGGAGCCGACACTTTTCAGGATATTTCCGGATGTTTCCGGGCATCCACGAGAAAGCTTTTCCAGCCGCCAATCGCAGTTCCTGGATAGCAGGCCTGCGAGTCCAAAGGTTGGCACGTCTAGGGCTGGGAAAATGTTGCGGGCGCTGCCGCGGGGCCCGCCCTGCCCCAGGGCTCCTTTCCGGCCGTGCCGGGGCTGCTGCCGCCGCCGTGTCCCCGCTCTGCGCGTCTGGCCATCACCGGACTTCCCCGACCCTCGCTACGCAAGTGACTCAGTTGCTAAAGGCGCAACGTCCAAAGTCTGTGGGTCCCGGACCGCTCTCAACGCGGCTGCCGACCCAACCTTGGCATCCTTTGGTTCACGGGATAGGAGCGCGTCTGTGACCTTCTTTGGCTTCTGTTCCTTCAAAGAAAAAGGGAGGCGGAACCAAAGATGGACGTAGGACCAGGAGTGACTATCGGGTCAAAAACCAATGTTTCTTTTCCTTTTTCTCTTAAAAAAAAATAAATAATCCTTTGGCCCTACACGCCACTAATGCCCAGGGACAGAGTTATGCGAAGGAAGGGAAGCCCTCGGTGCCGCGAGTCTGGAAACTTGTAGAACCCAGCAGAGGCGGACCTCCCTCGCCTCAGGAGCACCAGGGTGGGGCCCGCGGTCTTGTTCCCCTTCCCAGCCTGCGAGGCCGCGGCGGGCCCAGCTCGGCCGGCCTGGAGAGACGAGAGGCACCCAGCCAGGGCTCTGCGCGCGCCGGGCGCGGCCGCCGTCCCCGCGACAATGTGAGTCTCCGTAGCGGGACCCGGCTCCCGCATCCTGACCCTTGCGTTCCAGTTGGGGAATAGAGGACTCTCGGCAGGACACCTAGTTTCTTTTAGGGCCGAGTCCCTGAGGGTCTGGGCCTCTAACCTTTCCCCACTCTTCAGCCGCCCCTGTCCTCTAAGCCCCCAGAAACCGCACACGCGGGGCAGAGCTCAGTTTTGCGTAGCACGTGGAGGGCAGACAGAGGTCAAGATTGCTGCTGGTCACCCACCCGGGACTCCAGGACCACAAGTGAGGTCCACCACTTTTCAGCTTTCAAAGTGTGAAAGTTTCCAATGCACACTTCATCTGGGTTCAATCTCAAATGATAAGCGCCAACAAGCTACTAAGACACCTGGAGGTAGGACTTGGGTAAGACCAACCAGGGGCAAGCATGACTGCAGGCTTCCGGAGTCTCCTAAGGAGGGCAGATACAGAGGGCCCTTCTGCATGCTGGGAAACTAAGGTTTCAACAGATGATTCCAGAAGCTTAAGCCATCACTTGCCTGGCGCAGCCGGCGGCCCCAGTCCCCTGGGTCAGCCGCTCTGCCTCACCTGGAATCCTCCGCACCTCCCACCAGTCCCCATGGATTGCTCGCGTTGGGCGTCCCCAAGGACAGGCCGTCACGGTCCGCTTCTGCGGGTCTCCCAGGATGTTTCCGGGACTGGGTGAACAGCGCTATTCCCAGCCTGCCCGCCGCCCCCTCGGACCGGAGTCACTCCGTTTGCTGCGACGACCGCCCGTCAAGCAGTCGTTGCCAGCTCCGGCAGGCGCAAGCCCCTGTAGCTGGCTGGGTCCGCGCACCCACCTGCCCTGTGCAGTCACCCAGCGCAGCCCCAGTCCTGCCCACAAATTTCAAAAGCGGCAACCGAGGCTCAGACCGGAAGCAGACGTAAAGGACTCACACACTTGAATTTGGCTAAGCCCAAGCTTTCTCCTGACAGCCAGCCAAGGATGACAGAAAATTTAACTGCAACGGCTATCATTCACTGAACGCTGACTGCGTGCCAAGCAAACTGTAAAATAAGGCTGTATTTTCTCCAGCGAGCCTCCCAACAACCCAAATGAACAAGTTCTCTTATACCCATTTTACAGATGAGAATAGTGAGATGCAGAGCGGTTAATAGATTACCTGAGCTCCGACCAGGAAGAGCACGACATCCCATACCGCTGCTTTAGTTTTAGACGATGGGATGTGGAGAGTGTTGGTAAGGGAGATAGATGTGGCCTGCTGAGCTCTCTTGGGCTCCCTGACCCTTTGGGTCTTCCAGGTCACCACCAACAAAATGTCAGGAGGATTTCCAGGGACCTGCTGGAGGTGGGGTGGGGCAAGGGGAGGCAGGACTCTGAGGACCCTGAGTCTAGGGACCGATTCACCTCATCTGAGTTCTAATCTTGGCTCTGGATGTCTTAGTTGTGTAACCCTGGGCAAGTTGCCTAGCCACTCTCAGCTTCTGGTTTCTCAGCTATACAATAGGAATAATAATACATAATTCAGGTGGGCAACTCTTAAGATCCTTGTGAGGATTAAATGAAGGAAGAGACTTTTTCCCCTTGTTCTCCCTTTGGTTTCCTCATGCCTAGCACGGTGCCTAGGATATAGTAAGTGCTCAAAATAAGGTTGTTTCCTTCTTTTTTGCTCTTTTGGAAGCAGTGCAGGCTGCACCTGGCACCTCCCACTCTGCCCTTCCTGCCGCCTGACATGCCCCTAGGCGATCCTCCTCCCTTGATGCCAGGCCTCAACCAAGCGTGGCTCTGGGGCAGAGTGTTTGGTGGCCTGGTCTTGGCCTTGGAGGCTCAGAGAGCAGTGGGCCAGAGAGGGTGAGGGGGGCAAGAGAGGGAGTGAGGAAGGCCGGGTCCCCAGACTCCCCACTCCTTCCTACTGACCAGAAGGATTAACACGCAGAACTTAGCCTATGCCAGGGCCTAGTGTGAGCTGTACACATATTAACTCAATCTTCCCAACAATCTATCACAGTAGGACTATCCCTGTTTCACAGATGAGGAAATTGAGGAACAAAAAGGACCAGTAACTTGCTTGCGGTGACGGATGAGCAACAGAGCGGGGATTCAAACCACAAGGCTCTGCAGTCTCTCGCTTTGGGGCTGTGGCCGCAGTGAGAGGGGAGGAGGGCCCTTTGTGGAGAGGAGGCCAGTTAGAACCCGAATCTGCAAGATTTCCCTGCAGCGCCCAGGCTTGCGATTAACTAGGCCCTGCCCGCCTCTCCCCCCCCCCCCTACCCCCACCCCCCCCCCCCCCCCCACCCCTTGTACTTGGAGCTACTCCCCACAAGACATGGAGCCCACTGCCTAAGAGGCTGCATCTTCAGACTTCAGCTTCCTCTGGCCTTATCCCCAGGCCGGGACCTACCTTGGGCCTTGCTACCCCTGAGCCTGATGCTGTCCCCGACGACCTCCAGGCTGCCTCCATCATCAGTCTGTCACAGGCACTATTCTGTCACCGTCCTGGGGGCCTCTCTGGGTCTGGGTCCCTCAACTCTACTGCCTGGAGCTCGTTTCTCTGTTTGGAGATCTGGTCAAATCCCTAGGAAACCTCTGCCCTTCGCTCCCTCATCCCATTTTCTCTCCTCTACAGACCCCATGGGGCAGCCTCTGGGCTATTTCTTTTCACCTGCGGGGAAGGGGGCAGTTTCTTGGTGAATCTGAGTCTGCAGAGAGTTCTGGGCTCCAGACTATGGATGTGGGGACAACGTGGCCGAGGGGAGAACTCAGTGCCCCTCTGCCCCAGTCCCTTCAACATCCCTGCCTCCCTGCACAGCACCCCAGCTGGGAACTATGCCCAACCAGACCCTGAGCCAAGTCACTGCCTCTGGGGAGCCCCTCCATCCCTCGCCTTCTGACTAAGGGTGGCAGTTAAGGCAGGTGTTTCCTGGCCGGGCTTTTCTCCCCCCGGAATCAAACCTTTGCTGGCAGCATCCTGGCTTGCTCCCCCATCAGCAGCCCCGGGCGCTTCAGGAGCCTTTGGCCTCTCCTCAGTCCCCATCATTTATTCCTTTGTTCAATCAACAAGCATTTATTCAGTCTCTATTCTGCACCTGGTTCTGGAGATCCAGAGCTGAAACCCAAGCTTGCCCTCTCTGGCCACCAACATTCAATCAGATGCAAGGAGAATGTGGGAGTCTCTGAGCGGGAGAGGGAGGAAATCAAGGAAGGCTGTCCAGGAGGTGGCCCCGAGGGTGAATAGGAGTTGGGGGGCTGGAGAAGCTGACAGGGGCGTTCCTGAATGGACCTTACTTTCACGTGGTCTCTCTCAGGACAGCCTGCTGGTCAGAGAGGCAGTGGCCCCCGACTGAGCGCTTTCCTGGCTGGTCACTTCACAGGCCCCTGGAGCCTCCTGCAGTTCTGCCAGCAGATCTCTCTCCGTTACACATTCAGACGTGGCCCGGCCCTCACCACTCCCTGGCCCATGCACCTGAGTGGGGGTAATCAACTCTTCCAAAGCACCGCTCCCGCCCCCAGGTGACCTGGACAGTCAGCAGGGATGAGAAGCTTGGAAGGATGGGGGAAGGGTCACGCAGGCGAAGGCCAAGCGCAAACAGTCGCTGCGGAGACTTCAACCTTTTAAGGTTTTTCCCCTCCTTCCCCTCATTCCTGTCTCCTGGCTTCTTTCCTTCTTCGAGCCCTTTTGGAAACCGCAGGGAACACGCATCCCCAGGTTCGCGCCGGCGGCGGCGAACAACTGGCTCCTCCTCCGGCGGCTGGGCCCGGGCGGGGGGAAGGCGGGGAGGAGCCGGGACCCAGCCCGGCGTCGCACTGCAGCCGCCTTGGAGACCCGCGCTCCTGCCGAGCGTGCACCCCAGCTGTCTTGCCGCGCCCCCGCGGCCCTCGCAGCAGCTCCAGGCCGCCCTTACATGCCCCTTCGCCTGATACTCCTGCCCGGGCTGCGGAATGGAGGGGGCTGTCTCGGGGTGGGAGTCTCTCGCCTGCGGAGTCCCGGGGCGAGCGGGCAGCCAGGGCGGAACCTGAGAAAGCAGAAGTTCGCGGGTTGGAAGTGGCGATCCCAGCAGCCCTCCACGAAGCTCACCCGCCCAGAGGGGGTTAGGACCTGCCTGGGAGAGGCCCCGAGACGAGGTCGTGAGTGGTAGGGGTATAGGCCAGCTCGCTCCAGACTGCCTCTGCAAGCCCGGCTGCCATCGCGCGAGCCCCAGTCTTCTCCCGATCAAGAGGGCCAGGGTCCTGCCTGTTTGGTCAATACCAACGCAGATCTATCCCCACGGGTGCCCCTTATACGGAGGGCAGCTCCGTACCAGGGAGGCACCAGGGCCGTCACCGTACACACTCCTCTTTGAGGCCGACCTTCTGGGGCAACTGGGCCGAGCGGCTGAGATCCTGCGCTCAGGATCTGGGCAGCGCAGGACTGGACTCCGGCCTGCTACTTAGAAAACGTGTTCGTCACACAGCCCAGTTCACCCCTTAGTAAAATGGAGATAATGGTAGAAGCTATCTCGTAAGAGTGTGGTGATAATTAAATGAGTTAATATGTGAAAAGCGCTTTTGACAAATGGAAAGCGCTTAAATGTTAACTGCCCAAGATCCAAAAACAAAGGAGGGGAGGACAATGGAATGTAAAGAGGTCCCAGTGGAAACTCTGTTTTAACCCCTCCTGCCTCCTCGCAAAGCCTTCTGCCCAGGGTCTCTGATCTTGTCTGAGAGAACTTGAGTCAGGCCTCCGATCAGGGTCGGCCAACCAGCGTGGCTTGCGGAGGGAGAAGGGAGGGAGATGGGATCTTAGAAATCTGTGGGCAAGCCTGCCCTCCCACAGCTTCCACTCCAGAGTGGAGCCTGGGCTAACCTCCCACCCCCTAAAAAAGCCGCCAAACCCAGCAGGAGATCTACGGAGGTTCGCCAAAAGCCTTAGCGTGGGACTGGAAGCTACAGGGTCACCGCCTCCTTGACTCAGCTTCCGCCAAGTGGCTCATTAAACGCCCTGGCTGCAGCCTCCGTCCCAGGGGTAAGTCGTCTCCTGGTCTGGCTTAGAAGAACCAAGGGTCGCAGGAAGCTGACAGGTTTACCCACTCGGACCCCGACGCAGTCCCTGAGAGGGCAAACGCCGGCCACTCAGGGCTAGGTGTTCCTCTGGCAAGCACGGCCCGCGCCCAGGGCAGGCTTTGAGGCGGCGATTAACTATGGGCCAGGAAAGCCGAAGCCCCGGGCTGCTGTCTCGGCTGACGGGACGCTCTCTCCAGCCGCTCTGCGGGCAGGCGATTCCTAGCAACTTCTCCCAAGGAGATGGGTCCGTGTTTATCAAGCAGCGCGCCCCGCCGGCCCCTTTCTTTGGTAAACACTCTTTAAACAAACAGCCCATCCGCTCTGTTATTGCCAAAGCTGCTCAGAGCTTTAATAAAAGCCCAGGGAAGATCAGAACCCGCGTCCAAGGCTGCTGCTTAATCCAATGA